>NC_061120.1:39734437-40034437 GCF_002878395.1 Capsicum annuum | reverse complement strand
CCTGCAGAGCCCACAAATGGCATCAAAAATTCAACCCATCATGAGGTCACTCGAAGGACAAGGAATGTGTGCTAAAAAGTTGAGCATAAATGGAACGCAAATCGGGTCTCAAATCAACCCTTAAAATTTACAAATTTTAGTCCTAATTTCTAAGAATTTTACAATGAATTAGGATGGAAATTGAAAGCAAAATTAATGGTAAATCACTAATAAAAGTTAGGTTAGCTTACCTTAACTTATATGGATGATTTTTCACCTTTTTCTCTCTTTGAGATCTCAACCTGGTGTAAAATTGTAGAAGAAATTTTAGAAAATCGTATGGGGAAAGGATATTTAAAGCCACCATCTACCGCTTAAGTGGTCACCCTATCGCTTAAGCGATAATAACTTAAGAGGCTCCAACATTGCTTAAGAAATCTGTTAAGCCTGGTGGGTATCACTTAAACAACACATCGCCTACTAAAGCAATGCCTGGCTAAGCATATACAATCATCACTAAAGCAGCCATTGACCAAGTAGTCAATATCGCTTAAGAGTCACCATGCAACATATGCGATGACCGCTTAAGTGATAATACGATTATTTAAGCGGTTGCATCAGTAATCTGATACACCATATTTTCCTACTTTCTAAATGGACTTTGACTAGGTTATCAAGTTCCTTCGTAATCCCGTACGTGCAAACAAAATATGCTGCCATACGAAATTAGATGTTTTATGGAACCATCAAAAATTTCATCGGAGATTGTTTCGACCAAGTATGGTGTTACGACCCAAACCTTGGCTGAGTCGGAGTGGGTATCTCAACTGAATCGTATGTCGAAGACTACCCCTTTAACTAACCTCCAGAGCATAATATAATTATAATAAAATCCAACCAAAAAGGATACTAAGAATGACAGATAAACAAAATGAAAGTTATAAGAATAAAAAAACCAACCCAATAATTGTCCACTAAGCCTCTAAATCTGAAATACGAACTACATCGGGACATGCCCCCAACTATGACCATAAGTCTACAAAAAGAAATAGTAAGAAATAAAGGAAATAAGTGAAATGACCGAGACTTCTAAAAGATGGAGTCTCACCACTTCACAGCAGATCCACAAGAGTACCAAATCACCTAACTCTGCATAGGAGAAACAGAGAGGCCCTTGGACCCTATATCATCAAAATGATACAATATCCAGGGACTGTTAATGGGGTGAGAACTCGCACGTATCTTAAAGGAAAGGGATAAAATAGTGCATATATCAAAAACCAATCAAAACCATATTCACAACATTTATATATACATATATAGGATGTCGGGATAGGGATGATGAGAGTTTAAAATATTAACCTGAACTATGTAGCTCGCTCTATCTTAAAGATACCCATGGGCTATATGGGTTCAGCTCCCTTTACTGAAAGGGCCCAATGCATGGTAGCTGCATGAATCAAGGGAAACAAGGAAAGGCTAAAGAAACCAAGGCGATAGCCATCCAAAATATAATTTTTTCACCAATAACATGGTCATATAAACCCCCAAACAAGAAAACATGATTTCCAGGGTTTGTCCCTTTGGGACCTACACCTTTACGGTGAGCTACACAGTTCCCTTTAATCCCAAATTAAAATATTTTATACATAAACCCAACTGTAAACCAAGGAGTCCTTATAATGGTATTTACCAACATTTTATCGTCATATCTATATGCTTGCAAGATTATATAATAATTCCATACCAATCCATGTAACCATTAAATCTCAAGTTCCATTTAAAATCAAACCATGGCCACCAACGGCCTTCAAAAACCATTTTCATCTATTTATCCTATAATGCAATGAAATGTTTTTAAAAGACAAGTTAAATCATAGAATTATCTAAATTCAGGATCAAGTTTACAAGTTGGGTTGAGGTTAATGCCATTACCAAGACAAAAATCCATCAATTTGGGAAATCCATTTCACCCATTCCATTCAATATCATAACAAATCAATTCAGTCAGAAAAACCATCAGTTAAAACATGAATAATCAAGTTAAAAGAAAGAATAAGCAATTCAAATGTTAACCACCAGAATAAGCAGTTCAAGTGTTAACCACCGAAAACCTACAGCCTAAGTTCAACCTATAATTCAAAATACATGAATATTGAGTAAATAAATCCCACAATGTAAAAATACAAGTTAAGGATGAGTAAAATTCCTTTTAGATGAAACAAATTTATGACAACCTGAATCTGAGCCTTGGAAATATGAATATTGGGGAAGAAACCCCAACTTTTGTCTCTTGAGAGTGAAAAGAGGATAAAGCATTGAAACACTAACTAAACATCAAAATACAAGGCTTATTGAATGATTTAAATCGTAGGGGGGGAGTTTGGGGTGAGGAAAAGACCAGAATATCCCTAAAGAAATGAAAAAAATTACAGGTATTCTTCACTTGACGACTAGGTTCATAAGCCATCAGTTTGTTGACAACTCATCAATCTAGTCATTAACATCTAGCCGATTTTGCCATTTACTGGTTAAGGTTGATGACTTGGGCTGATGAATCATCACCTATTTGATAGCTCATCACCTTAGTCGTCACCTAGTTGACAGCTCGTCAACTTAGTCATCATCTTTGGGCAGACAAACACTTCTAAGTAAGATAAGCATAACTTTCAATTCTGATATAGGATTAAGGTAAAATAAGATGCGTTGGAAAGAAGACTCGAAGAACTTTCATTTGGGATATATTAGGCCACCCAACTCATTATATTCTAGAAGTAATGATCATTATAATTTGAACCATGTAGGTAAATCCACTAAAAACTTAATCGATAGAAAAGTTCTCAACTCATCTTTAAGTTAGGAATTTTTTATGACATCACTTAATCTCCAAAGATGTTCCCACACTAAAGAATTAACCATAATACTTATATTGACATATATTTATTGGGTTTGGGTATATACACATAGGATTGATGGTTCTGATTCTAGTCTAAGATTGTGGGGTGTTACATTATCCCCTCCTTTGAATCATTCATCCCCGAATAAGAAGTTAGAACACCCTTAGCCTGATAATAGAAAGAATACAGTGAAATTCAAGAACAAATTCAAGATGTGACAAGAAGTGAAATAAAACTCGCACCTTAAATACTTTCATCCATTGTTGAGAATAAAAATTTGTAATTGGACCTCAGATCTTCCTCAGCTTCCCATGTAGCTTCTTTCATCTTTTGATTTTTTAACAGAACCTTCACCAAATATGTATCCTTTGTATTGTACTCAATATACAAACATACCTATCCAAAATTTCAACAAGGATTTCCTTATATGATAATGAATCCGTAACACCAACATCCTCAACTCGCACTATCAAAGATGGATCACCCCTACACTTTTTCAGCATAGACATATGGAAAACAAGATGAATCAAAGACAAAATCGTTGGTAAGTCTAATTCATATGAGATATTCCCAATTCTCCTCACATGTGGATACAGACTAATATAATAGGGGCTCGGCTTCCCTTTCTTCTAAAATCTCATAACTTCTTTCATAGGAGAAACCTTCAAGAAAACCCAATCACTAACCTCAATCTCCAACTCCCTCCATCTATATAAGGCTTTTGGAAACTTTGAGTAGTCTTAAGCGTTTGTCTAATCACCTTCACCTTATCCATGGATTGGTGAACCAAGTTTGGGCCAAACAACCTAGTCTCACCTATCTCAAACCATCTAATAGGAGACCTGCACCTTCTACAATAAAGAGCCTCAAAAAAGGACATCTAGATGCTAGAGTGATAGTTATTATTCTAAGCAAATGGAGTAAGAGTATCACATATGCCCTTAGCATATCCTTCAAGGTAGAATGGTATGATCCACTTTTACATCAATTTGAGGGTGGAAAGCGCTGCAAAGGTTCTCATTAGTCCCTAAAATTTCTAAAAAATGTCAAAAATAAGAAGTAAACTGCATACCTCAATTTAAAATGATGGACAATGATGCTCCATGCACTTTAAGTGTCTCTTAAATGAACAACTTGGCATAATCCTCTGCCGAGTAGTTAGTCCTCAAAGGAAAGAAATGATCAGACTTGGTCATTCTATATATAATGACCCAAATAGAATCATACTGATTGCAAGACCATGGAAGAACAGTGACAAAATCCATATTGATCATCTCCCACTTCCACATAGGAAACTCTATCTCTTGAGACATGACACAATTCCTTAAATGTTCAACCTTGAATTGCTGACAAACCATACACTTAGCGATAAGGTTTGCCATATTTCTCTTTATATTATTCCACCAATAGATTTCCATTAGGTTATGATAAATCTTAATTGAACTCGAATGACCTGTATATCTAGACTTATGACCCTCAATCAAAATCCTTTCACGTAGCCCATAAACATCAAGAACACACAACCTTTCTTGATTCCTCAGAATGCCATATCCCTCAATCTCAAATACTATAACCTTTTCCTGACCCATATCATCCTTAATCTACTTTAGTATGGCATCCCAATCCAGCTTCTCCTTTACCTCATTACCAAAAGATGATTTAACCACTTCTTGAATAATTACTCCTCCATTCTCAGAGTTCAAGAGAAGGACTCCTAAGTTAGCCAACCTGTTAATATCCTTCAGCAACTCTTTGTTATCCTCATCTATATGAGATAAGATTCCTATACACAACCTGCAAAGAGTATCAGTAACAATATTAACTTTACCTGCATGGTTGTGAAGGCTCATGTCATAATCCTTAAGTAGCTCAAGACACCGCCTCTACCTAAGGTTTAATTCCTTTAATGTGAACACATACTGCAGGTTCTTATGGCTTGAATGAATGTCCACATACACCTTATACAAATAATAGAAGAAGATCTTCAAAGTAAAAACCATAGCCGTCAACTCTAGATTATGAGTCAGGTAATTCCTTTCATGAACCTTAAGCTACCTATAAGCATAGGCCATAACATTATCACATGTCATCCAAACATAACCCAGTCCTACATGGGACACATCACATTATTCCACAAACCTATCTGTACCCTCGAGTAGGGTTAAGACTACCACAAAAGTGAACTTATCCTTCAACTTACCAAAACTACCTTCACAAGCATCGAACAGTAAAAAATTAACCTTTTTCTGAGTGAACATTGTTAGCATAGCAACGATAGATGAGAAACTTTCCATAAACCTCCTATAATACCCAACTAAGCCCAAGATTCTCCTAATGTCAGTTGGAGTCATGGGTATTTCTTTACTGCCACAACTTTTTATGGATCAACCTTGATTCTGTTATTAGAAATAACATGCTAAACAAAGGTCACAACACTTAGCCAGAATATATACTTAGAAAATATTGCATACAACTTCTGGTCCTAAAGAGTTTGCAACATACTTTAGAGGTGATTGACATGATCCTTCTTACTCTTAGAGTATACCAAGATACCACCAATGAAGATGATAACAAATAAATCCTGAAATGAGTCATAAGATCTATGAAAAAAGCCAAAGCATTAGCCAACCCAAAAAACATAACTAGAAACTTATAATGTCCATACCGGGTTCGAAAAGAGGTCTTGGGAATGTCAACCTCCCTACTTTTCAACTGGTGATAGTCCAAACAGAGATAAATCTTAGAGAAACACCTAGCACCCTAAAGCTGATTTAAAAGATGATCAATCCTAGGAAGAGAATACTTATTTTTTATTATAACCTTGTTCAACGAACTATATTCTATACACATCCAAAGACAACTACCTTTTTTCACACGAAAAACATAGTAGAACCCTACAGAAAAACACTAGGACAGAAGAAACCCTTATCTAAAAGATCCTTTGATTTCTCCTTTAGTTCCTTTAGCTTTGATGAAGCCATCCTATATGGAGGAATAGAAATGGGATGGGTATTCGGTAGAAAATCAATCCCAAAATCTATTTCCCTATCTGGAGGAATTCTAGGAAAATCATCAGGGAAAAGTTTGGGAAAATCATTTAATAAATGGAAAGATTGTAAAGCGGGACTCTCAGAATTTTAATCCTAAACCTGAACTAGATAATACAGACACCCCTTGGAAATCAACTTTTGAGCTCTAACATAGGAAATAAACTTCCCTTTTGGTATTTGGGAACTGCCCTCTCATTTAATCACAAGTTCATTGTGGAAATGGTAATTGACCTTTCGGGTTCTACAATCTGGAGAAGCATTACACGAATGATGCTAATCCATTTCCAAGATTACATCAAAATCCACCATATCAAGTTCTATTAAATACACTAATGTCTCTCTATGAAAAGTGAATACCATATAACCTCAATAGATTTTTCTAGCAACAAAGGAATCACCCAGCAGATAGAGATTGTGAAGGGTCAAATATATTTTTAGGACCAAAACCGAGATATACAACCACATAAGCGGTCACATAAGATGGGGTAGAATCTATATCATGCAAATAATAAACATAATGAGATAACAACTGTTACATACCAGTGATAATATTAGGGGATACCTCTTATTCTTAATGAATAAAAAGTTCATAGAGACGATTCCACCCAATGTCGGCACTTAAAGTAGTGCCCTTAGGTGTCAGAGCCAAAGAAGTGGTGGCTGGGGCCTTATTAGCTCCAGTGGAAACTTTAGCTATAGGACAATTCTACTATAAATAACCATGATAACCATAATTAAAAAATAAGTTCCCCCCTCATAATATCCATAATGAAGATGCCCACAAAGTCCAAAAAAAAAAATGAGGCTTACTGAGCTCCACTGACTTGATATTTGGCACCCTATGGCTTAGGACCACTGCTAGCTTGAAAAGAACGGTCACCTCATGGTTTTGGATAAAGAGCATTAGCTATTGAATATGAAGTTCCCCAATTCTTCTTTCTATTCCATTGCCTACCATCTCTCTCACTCTTTTACTGGCCTACACCCTTCTCTAAATATCTAAACTTCTTACTCTGTCTCTCTCTCTTCTCTACCTACTTCTTTTTTTTATCCTCCACCTACTATATATAAAACACCACCATGAATATGTCCATATCATTATTCAACATAGTATCCTTACACTCCAACATCAAATCAAATAAGAAGTAAAATTCTTCATTCTGGATATCATGTTAGACACTAACTCCGAGCATAATGGGATAATTGCTAGAATCTCAGGGCATGCTCCTTAACACTCATCTTACCCTAATTCAAGTTCACAAACTCTTCAGCCTTGGCTTTCCTCAACTCTTAAGGAAAGAAGTGAATAACAAAAGAACCTAAAAATTTTATCCCACCCCACCAGTTCAGTGTTATCACCGTTCATCACTTCGTACTCCTCATACCTTTGATAAACTACATCTTTCAACTGATAGGAAAAAACCTCCACATCCTCTGGAGTAGTAGCATGCATCACCCTAAAGATTTTCTCTATCTAATCAGTAAAACTCTATGGATCCTCCTCAACCTTAGAGCGTGTAAGGGTTTGGGCATTCAACATAATAAATTAGCCAACTTTAGTAACCTCATATGAACTCACTGCAAGACTAACATAATTAGAGTAACGAGAATACAATTCCACTAATTGAGCAAACATTTAAATAGACTGATGAAACTCTGTATTAGAAATATCTCCTTGGGGCGATTGAGCATAAGTGTCACCATCTTGGAAAGCCTAAGGAGACTAGTAGGGATAGGTGGAACCCCATGTAGAGTGGTACAGTTAGTAGCAAGGAACCTTGACCGAGTCTATACTCTATAAAAATACAAGTTCCCTCTACATCTTCCCCTAGTCGGACTCAGGTTCCAATAGAGTTTCTACGATTGTCAAATCTTCAGGGATGCATGATTTGAAAAGTGAGCTAGCCAGGAGTTAGAGAAATTTCATGACAACCAATATCTATAGCCTGAAATAGAACATAAGAAAGGAGAATATTCCTAAATGCCTTGAAGGCTCCCCTTTATAAGTGTGGTGTGCTACACACCCATAAAAAGAAATCTAATCGACACGACTTTTTTTACACCTAAAAATAATAAAATTTACTTTGATACCAAGTTTGTCATAACCTAAACCAGTGCCTAGTCGTGACGGGTCTATTGATAGCACCTGAGAGCACACACAAGCATATGTGGTCTATCAAGTAGTAAAGTGGCCTTCAAGAAAGTCGAGTATCGATCCCACAGGGAGTTGACTCAACAATAATTCTTTTCTAGTTCACAAATTAGATTAAATTGATGCAAGCGTAACCAAAATAGAGTCTTAAATATATGTAAAATAAAGTAAAGGAATCAATGGTAAACTAATGTGTTGAAACAATCAATGGAGGAAAGCCTAAGGTTAAAGCACTTTGAACAATCATACTATGTTATTGAAATATATTCGTTAACTTACTTATCTTGGTTGTTGATTTGTAGGGTTAATTTCATGATCATTTTCTCCGACCTCTAACCGTTTACCTAATTTGGATATTACAACTACATTGTTGAGAGGGGATGTAATAATCTAATTATGTTTTTTAAAGCTATCATCCTACATTTGAATCAAGTAAGGCACCTATGTACATCCCTATCCTAGGCACTAATTTAAATTCCTTCTTTCATACAAGAATTCAAACCATACTTTGTTAATCTCTATGTTCTATCTCCTGATTACCTCTCCTAAGATCACAAAGGTGACAATTGATACATTATTTGGGTGATCAATCAATCAAATATTTAAATAAAGAATAAACAAACAACCAATAATTATAAGCAAATCAACCATAATCATCATCCAAATAATTGTATGAAGGATGAAAACCATAATGAAAGCTAAATTAATGAAATAAAAACCTAACAAGAAGTTGTGGTAGCCTCCAATGATGTTCTAATCGATCTAGGATGTTCCAAGATGTTTAAAACATGATTTAACACATTATATTTACAGAAGGCAAGTTATAAATCCAATGGGATTAGGTTTCCACATTGTCCTTATTCAGCAAGTCACTTTTCTTCCAATTTTGATGCTAACCACATAGTCCTACCATGACAATTTCCATAGGACCGCTAAGCAGCATAATTGCGCTAATATTCTGGAATTTGACAATAATAGATTCATTCTTTACCGCGATGCGGTATATTATTCACTGCTATTAGGATCACAACATAGAGGGTCAATATTTTGGGCCACTTTTAAATCCAGTGGTTATCGCTCGGGTTGTGTATGTTGTGCGGAGCAGCCAAGGTTCGAAGACATAGAGTTATCTCCTGACATTGGAGTACTGTTTTTCTCCCTCTTATGTACTATACTAGTCTCTACGTTTTATTTAGAGATGGTTGTATATGTATATTAATTTAGTACCTCATTTATATCCTTCTTATGTTAGAAACTCTTGTACTAATTCCACCTGGTTTTGGGATTACCTTATGTATGTTAGTCCTTTATTATATCTGTTCTGCATTCATCCCTTCATTCTTTGGGTAGTCCATTACTAGCAGTTTTAGACTATAGGATTGGCTTGCCTAATGGTGGGTTATATTAGGAGCCATCATAATTTGAGAAATTAGGTCATGATAGGTTCAGTCATCTGTATAGAAACCATGAAAGTCCAAAGGGATGATATTTAGGAGTTATCCTATGATTGTCCATTACAATCTTTCCTAGATGTCATCATTATAGTGCCAATCATCTAATTAAACTCCTTGGAGCCCATATTCAGGACATCTAACCTAGAATTTTAAGGAACGGTAGTGGTTACATACCACAATTTTCCTTAAGGCTCATAGATTCCTAGGTAATTTTTCTAAACCCTCTTAGTACATTAAGTAGTCACAATCATGGATTGATACCATAATCATAGGAGGAATTCATTTGATCAATCCACTTAAATAAGTATGACCTAATTAGAACTGACACAGTTAGGGTTTAAACACTTAAACCCTATATTTGAGACACGATTATCCTTATTTATCATTACCAATTATTTACAACTAAAATTCTTTACCCTTTAATGATCTAGCAAAAATTTTTTACCTTGAATTCAGACAAAATTAGTTGTAATTAAGGGTTTTAGTCTCCCACTCAATTCTTCTACCCAATTTGATATCAACTCAAGTAAGTGTATTTATTCAATTTGAATAGTGATTCTATAGGTCTAAATGACATTAAAATGTGTATATAGTTGGGTTTAAAGGGAATGGTATAATAATGAGGTATGAACATAAAATGGGTTGTGTGTTTGGATGATTGGAATAACATGGGAATTCTAAGTACCCTTCTTGTCCTAAAAATATAGTCGACAAAGGTCTAAAAATGGGTCTAAAAGTGTCAAAAGTCTACTGTGTAAAGTGGTAAATGTTAGCATATTCCACAACACAATGTATGACTATAATATCGGCATATGGTCATAGGTTGGATTGTCATGGGGTACCTGTGTCCCTATTAAAGTTGCTCATCATATGAGCACATCCCATGATAGTCCTATCAAGGTCAATCGTGGTATGTGCTCATACGTTGTGGTATAGCCTCAATAACTTAAGGTTGTTCCTATGATTGGAAGGTATGATCATACCTTAATTTCACTATCATTGGAATAAATCATCTGATGTGATGATTCCCTATTACTTTTGGGGAACCTTTCTTATGATAGAAAGGTATGATCATACCTTTATTGCACAATCATAGGATGGGTTATTTGAGTTATTTCCTTAAACTAATTTTACACTTCAAAGTTGAGCATAATCTTTACCTAGGCAAGATCAATGGCACGAAAGCCATAGAACAAGCTGAAGAAGGACTTCTTCAAGAAGTGGGTACCTAAAGACACACCTTCAATATCGGGGAGTGAGTGATACAACTCCAGTGGTAGTGAGGTGGACTATTCTATTAGCCCATCAATTGAACAACACTCTCCTC
Organism: Capsicum annuum; assembly: GCF_002878395.1. Classification (NCBI taxonomy): domain Eukaryota; kingdom Viridiplantae; phylum Streptophyta; class Magnoliopsida; order Solanales; family Solanaceae; genus Capsicum; species Capsicum annuum. The sequence continues at coordinate 40,023,578 of NC_061120.1, read as the reverse complement.
GGATTATGAGAGCTATGTCCAGGGAGTTTGTGAAGGCCAAGGCTTCTATATTTACCACCATAGTATAAGATTCTACCCTTGCCATCCTTCCCCAGTCCAAAGAGGGAAGCAAGACACACAACAAAATGGGCGTGAGCAAGATGAGGAGATGAGTTCCTTAGAGGAGAAGGAAGAATACAACCCCAAATCCTCCACAGGTGTTACAATTGCCCACTATAAAAGAATTTTGACTCGAGATACTGGATTGTCCAAAGCTATCTGGACAACTATATGGAAAAGACCATAGTGATTGACATGGGTAGTAAAAAAGGAATATTCAAGAACAACCCTAGATTTTGCTAGAATTTCTATAGAAAATCCCATAATTAGTGAAGGGATTGTGAGATACTAGTTAGGGTGGATAAATGGATGCCTCAAAAGCTATACGATAGAGCTGGTGAAGGAATTATATGGAAACTATATGGTCATTATCAAGAACACGACTTCCTTGTTTAAGGAAAAAACATGAGTAAGAAGCCTTAGCTAAACATTATCAATGTCTTGGACCATGAGGTAGATAGTCAAGGTGGTCTGTAGTACCTTGTTCGATAACACCTTTGAGCCAGTTGAGGAAACTTTAGAATACAATTTTTAGATGAATTACTTGAAGTAGGTAAAGAAGTATACCATGGATGACAAAGTTATGCATTGTAGGTGATTGACAGACCACATTGGAGAAAATACAAAAATGCCCCATGGGTCAATGGGGCAACAATAAACAAGCATAAACCAAAGTTTATTACTAAAGCTTTATGGTTAATGGTAAGGAAACACAATACACCCATGTCAAATTATAATAGATTAGATACGACTAATGCAGGCTTAGTAGCTGCTTTCATAGATAAATTAGAGTTGAATATCCTGTGGATCATCGTGGAGAAGATTAGAGATAGGGTGCAACAATTTTATACCAAATAACCATTTATATGCATCATCTCATGCAATAATTGTAAAACTCAAATTTCCCAACTATCAATGTAGTATATAGGTTCATCCAGTCTATAAAGATTGCAGTCATGGCTTTAATAAAATATTAGAAGAGCCTGACAACTCTAGTTATAAAGGCCCAGACTCCTAATATAAGAGCCATTACTTCTGACTTTGCCTTACTAAAAGAATCAATCAAGTATTTTGTAGAGTGGACCATCCTAGCGGTAACAGCTCCACCTCTGACTTTGCTATCCTTGGTGGAGTTATCAGCTTATATGGAGTCTATTATCCTAGACATCTATAGTAGGGCCATAGTAGTAGAGGCTAAGGATTTTGAGATTATGGAGATGGGGGATGACTTATATCCTCACACCCCACAATAAAAGGAGAGAAGAATATGATGAAAAGAATAAAAGTAAGGGAAAGAGTAAAAGAAGAGGAAGGATAATGTATTCGAGTATACCTCCCAGAGATTTTATTGAAAGAGGTGAGAGATATGCTTTCTTCTATGAAGTTGGTAGTCTAGATAAAAAAGGGTGTGCATACCAACCTCACGGCATCATTAGTTGCACCACTCGCTATCCGTGCCCACCTATTAGAGAGTTTCCCAACCACAAATGAGGCCACTAGTATGGATGCTGTTGGGGATATCCCAATCAGACTCCAACCGACCAGCTTATAACGGGTGTCTATTAATTCCCAAGTATTTCTCTTATCCTACATTTTAAATTTATATCTTTTAATAAGGATATTTCTTTTCTTATAACTTGGGGGTGGGGGTATACCATAGTTGATGGTTTTTTTGTCGTATTGTTTTCCCTTGATTGTACAATTTTAGTTAAACATTGACAAGTGTAGGTGTTTTATTGATTTTTTCTGTTAGTTTGTGTCTTGTGGGTGATTTTTATTGATGTTTTTGTGTTATTTTGTGTCTTGTGTGTAACTTAGAGAAAAATAAGATGACTTGGTATGATTAAAACAATAAAGAACATGCAAATTATTCAGAAATATTTGAATGATACGCCTCCAATCATTTTTTATGTGTTGTGTTGTGTGCCTACTTGAACTATAACCAATGTTTTGATCTCATAATTGACACAACACAAAACAGAGTCTTGTCTTATGGGTAGCTCAAGCCTACATGAATCATAGGTCACCACACTAACCTAACCTAATCAGCACATAAATCACAAGTGTCGGATGAACTCTGACAATATAGTAAGATAGTGTAAACAATACTAGTAGTCATAACTTAACAATTCTAACCATTTCTTAAATATAAACACACTAGCCAATATATCCAAGTCCACAGTCATCCACAATACCTCTACACAAATCGATATCTAAAAATGCATATGTCAGGACAAGCCCCCAATAATAGCCAAACCAAGTCTAAAAGTCTAAAGATAATAGATCGAGAATGAATGTCTTACAAAGTAAGGAAGATCACCACTCCAAAGTCAATGCATGAACCTCCTCGATCACTTAATCACTTTGTAAGAAGAGAACAAGAAGCTCTGGCCCCTATTGTGTTGGTACATAGCGTCCGAAGACGGTTAGCAGTTGGAACACTAGCATGTAACTCAAGGATAAGGATAAAATAGCATCATCATTCAACAACAAATAAAAATATCATATTCAATCTCACTTATACACTTATCCATTAATATAGCTATATCCTTGCCAAATAATGGATCAAGTCTTATCGATACTCTAGAAGAACTCAATTATTATACATAACATGGAGGACTCGGACCTTTCATATGTATAGATTCGAACATTGTTCACTAGTCCAAGGACTTTAACCAGACTCACTTTTTATTAGATAAGGGATTCTAACCATATACACACATTCATTTAGGCAAGGGACACTAACCTCATACACATTCATTTGGCAAGGGACTCTAACCTCATGCCATATTAGATAAGGGAATCTAACAACATGTTGTTTCATTCGGCGGGGGACTTTTACATCATGAGATCTCATTGAGCAAGGGACTTTAACCACAAGCGTTTTTACTAGACAAGGGACTTTAAGCCATCTCATTAAGAAAGAGACTTTAATCTAAATCCATTATGACGATCGTTAGTAGACATTTGGACTCTAACTATTTGTCCATAGATCATCTTCTATTCAATTTACACTTAAGAACTTTAACCTATTCAACTAATTCAAACTATACATGACCACATGGTCCTCATGGGAGCCTTTGTTGCTCAACTATTTAAATAGGCCGATGTCTTAATTAAATTCATCATACAATTCAATTTATGGTCATAAAGACCCTCACAACCTATTCACATTTCATTAAAATCTTATACCACATTCTCACCACTATTTAGCTCAACACGCAATTCAAGTTCATTTTCATGTGTAGGGACTTTAACCCCTTATTAGCCATTAACCCAACAAGATTTTCAATTACACTATGTATGACTCACAAAACCTTTACAATATTATTTATAAACCATTAATACTTATTGGGCCATTTCCCTAGTTCAAAACATCACCAATATGTGACTGGACAATTCACTTAGACATTTTCACAAACACCTTGTTTACATGCCTTTACCAAGGCCAATTTTATGGTAGAAATCATCAAGATTAGGATTGATCAAGACCCATATGTTAAAACACATAAAACAAGCACCCACATGTGCAAATCATCACTATTATCATGTATAAACACAAGTCTAACCAATAACAAAATTACTCATCAGTTGAAAACAAAACCCTTTTCCTTTGATTTAAAAATCACCATGTACACTTACTAATCCAAGTGTAAAATATATGGTTTTTGTAGTTATTTAACAAGGGAGAGATTTACATGCCATAGACAACTTGATTCACGAAGAAACTTTTCACCTTGCTCTTAGATGGTCACCCTTGAACCCTAGCCTCCAATTCTTCACAAATGTGTTTGAGAGATAGTTTAGGATGTTTGATCCACTAAAAAATGAGTTTCAAGAAGTCATATAAACATATATAGTGTGGAAACTTAGGGTTTTGACGTTAGCAAATGACCATAAGGTCCTCAAGTAAAAGTTGTAAAATGGCCACGATGTCTGCTATGACTCACTTGAGTCAACTGTGCCCTACAGTATGAGTGGTACCATAACTTGTACTCTAGGTTTCTCCTAGGTCATTTATACTTGCTAGGGTATGACTCTAAACCATTTAACAAATTTATTACACATCAAACAAAATTTTCAAGTAAGTTAGAAACAAGCACACAACAAGGATACAACATATATCATGCTCATTATCAATTGACTATTCATTTCATCTTATTTGGGACTCAAACCCACTACTTATAAAAACACTTACTCATTTCAGAACTTAGGGACTTTAACCCATCGAATTATCAAGGGTACTTTTTCAATTCAAGGACAAGGGACTCAAACCCATCATTTTCCAAAGACATAAATCAACTCAAAGTATTAGGGACTTAAACCCATTGTCTAATAAGACATGAATCAATTCAAGGCATGGCGACTTTAACCCATTTTCTATCAAGACATAACTCAACGTACGAAAATTAACAGATGCCTCTATCACAAGTTTCTAAAATAGGAAAAATATTAAGATACGTGGACCACATGTCCTCCTTTGCCTCCCAAGTGGCTTCATCAGACTTTTTGTTCCTCCATAGAACTTTCACCGAAGTCACATCTTTCATTTGTAGCCGACAAATATGCCAATGCAAGGTCCTCACCGGGACCTCCTCATTGGACAACAAGTCCAAAATACCAACATTCTTTGAGGGAACCACCAACCAAAGATTACGGGCATAGAGACGTGGAAACTGGGTAAATGGACTTTAAACAAGGAGGCAACTCCAACTTATGGGCAATCTTGCCAACCCTTTTCAAAGTCAAATATGGACCGACATAAAGTGAACTAAGGTTCCCCATCTGAAAAAAATGCATCACTCCCTTCATGGGAGATACTTTCAAGAATACTCAATCGCCAACATTAAACTCTAAATCTCTTCACCTTACATCCGCATAGGATTTTATGTACTTTAAGTGGTTTTCAACCTCTCAAGAATCACTTTGACCTTTTCAACGGCTTGGTGATCAAAATCAGGGCCTAGAAACTTACCCTTACAGAGTTTGTACCACCGAATAAGAGAATGACATCTCTTACCATATAATGACTTAAAAGGCACCAGGCCAATGCGAGAGTAGTAACCATTATTATAGGCGAATTCAATCAAAGGAAAAATGGTCATACCAATTACCACTATAATCAATCACATTCTGCAGTATATCCTACAATGTTTTGATGGTCCTCTCAGCTTGTCCATCCATTTATGGGTGGAAAGCGGTACTAAGGCACACCTTAGTCCCCAAACCTTTTTGGAAGAACTTCTTCAGTGAGATAAAAATAGAGGAACATGATTTGAGATAATAGAAATTGGAGCACTACAAAATTTCACAATCTCCACAAGATACATCTTAGAATAATCCTCTGCTGAGTAATTAGTACTCATAGGCAAGAAGTGAGCGGACTTGGTCATTCTATCGATGATGACCCAAATATAATCAAATTGATTCCAAGACTGGGGAAGACCAATAATGAAATCCATATTAATTGCCTCCTACTTCCATTCAGGCAATAAAATCTCCTGATACAAGCTCCTGGGCCTTATGTGCTCAACTTTAACTTATTGGCATACCATACACTTGGCGGCCACATAACTAGCTACATTTTATTTCATATTACCCCACTAATAGAATTCTCTAAGTTCATAAGACATCTTGGTAGAACTGAGATGTAGAGTATACCGAGATTAATAAGAATCGACCCTAATTCTTTCCCTCAATCCATCGACATTAAGAATAAATAGTCTACCTTGGTACCTCAAGATACCATCACTGGCGATCACAAAGTCAACAACTTCGTGTTGACACATATTTACCCTGGTCTTTAGGATTAAACACTTGTTTTTCTCTTATCTTAACAACAAAAAAAGATTGAGAGACTGGATGTACAAATACACCACCATCCTCAGAGTCCGTGAGTCAAACTCCAAGATTAGCCAAATGATAAATGACAAATATCACACAACCAATAGATATGACATAACAGTCTCAATCCATAAAGCCATAACCAATACATAATATATAATAATACATCTACCACAATATCAGCCAAAAGAATGTAGTGCAATGATATGTTATATAGTGATATGAGATTAAATGCAATGATCAAGGTAGAATCGGTATATACCTCCTGAGCCTATGATTTTAGTAGAAGACAAATAGGAGGATTCACAACCTATATACTATTCAAAATCTCATAAATCATCTTGCCGACACTTCACTCATCTTACATATTTTATAGAGTAGTTCTTTTTATTCATAAAATAATTCCAAGTTTTATAGTATTAATTCCAAGAAAAGGAGTGATAAATGTCTATTATGATCCTATGAAAATCAACACTACATAGTAATTATTCAACAATTGTATAAGCAAACCTAAGTCACCCTAACTTTACTAAATCATGACTCAATGCCCAATATGGGAACCAGAAAAGAAAAGGAACCAAATATAAAACCAATAAGGTCAACACAAGCCCTCACTCAAGCATCACCATGATAAAAAGCTATCTAATCAATAATATAATCAACACAAGCCCCAACTATGGAATCACAATGATAATAAGCTTTCAAAGAAATAATAAAGTTAAAACTAGCCCCCACTGTGAGTATTACAAAGATATTAATCTCTTAGATTAATGATAAGGTTCACAAAAATCTCTCATGTGACATCACGATAATGACAATACACTCAAATATTATAAATATTGATAATTCACCCAACCTATAGCATTCTTTATGGAATAAGTTTCCTAACTTTTCCCACCTCTGACACAATTAGACGCAGATACTCAAAGTTAAAGTATACTCATCGACATGAATGTTTAAAAATTCACCTTCATTTATAATACATAGTAATTACACCAAGGTCTATCTTTTGTACTTTTGATTTATAAACCTAAACTCATTATACCTTAAGTAATTATGAACCTCAATTATTCCATCAAATTATACTAAATATGATTTAAACACTCAAGTAGATACTCACAATAAATTTACTCATGATTAGTTAGTCATTTATCAATATTATTTACCATAACAAAGTCAATAAATAGAGACAATATTTATGATGTTCATTATATTACTTTTAATCAAATAATAAACATTGGAACCCATATAGATACTTATTATCTCATCTATACAGGGCCCCTAAATACCTAATTATTGTCAAATCAACAAGGAACTAACACATAGAACATAACCACCTCAGAAAAGAGTCAAGGTAAATCTCAACTTACCCTAATGAAGGCATGTATAGAAAAATTATATCTAAAGAATCAAAGTGAATTTCCACTCTCCCAAAATGTCTCGGTACGATCCCAATATATTTAAATATAAGATCTATACATAAATAAGAGACCAACAATACCCATATTGACATAATTTTATTTTAGGTCCAAAATCACAATAAAAACCAACCCCAAAAATAAAAGTGTAAAACTAAAATTATTTATGAAAAACACCAGACCCATGGTTTAATGGTTTCAGATCTAAATCTCGCTGAAAATAGTGTTGAAATCATTTTAGAAATTATCAAATTTTTGATATTTTACTTTACCAGTAAAATCCCAAAATCTCATATTTAAAAACAATGATTTTAAGATAATACTGCAATTTCAACAATAGGTAATTGTTAAATAAGGTTTAGAAACTCACCCAAGGTTTAGATCTAGAAAACACTCTTAATATCTTCTAAATATGAGCTACCAAGATCTAATAATAGTGGAAATAGGATTTGGGATTAAAAATGGACATCAAAAGCTATTCAGGTCATTTGTGAATCATGAATATGACCCTATTGTCGTGAACGCGAGGCTAACTCAGCCCAGATCATCGTGAATGCAGGCTTTTAGTCACATTTAGGAAAAAGAAAACCAAACAAAATAGGCATGGGCCTTTATAAATATGACCCCCTTTTATGTACACAAGATCCAAAATTGACCACATAATGTGAATATGGTGCATCCCAATGAATGCAAAAAAGCACCAGATAGCAACTAATATCAAACAAAGAATAGACCAAATTCCTGATTACACCCTCAAAATGAATTTAGAACACTATGAACAAATTATAATAATTCTAATAGAATAATTTTGATGTTCCGAACTTGGTGGATCCAGCAATATCACCAAAAAATGTCATTATCATCAAGTTACCCAAAAAATTAATTCTAGGCAACTTAAAAGTAGCTTCTTGTCTAAATCTAAAAAATAAAACCAAAAGCCTTAAAACCCAAACCAACTATTCTACTGAACCAACTGAGATCTAAATTTAATAGAACTAATAAAATATTCATACAATTCACAAAGTAATATGTGAAATATCAAAATCTATGTTATTTGACAATTTTACCCTTCTTGGTGGTTACTTTGTCATATTTTTGAGGTGTGCGGAGGATTGACATGGTATTTGTTGGAACCTTTAGAGTTTGCATCAAACTGTGAAGGAGTCCCTTAAGGTCAGTCATAGGAAATAGAACAATAAAGCAACTATGAAGTGCTGGAAAACTAAAGGCTTTGCAATAAATTAACAACAAAAATATTTAACATGGAAAACCCCTTGTTCAAGGGAGGAAAAACCACGGATTTCTCTCACAATCACCTAAAAAATATTGTAAACTGAGTTTTTACCTTTTTTCTCTCTTTTTTTTAATTAAAAAAAAACAAATGATGAAGAAGCATCCTTTTGCTTTTATAGTGGAGTGATAATTAGGTTTTAAATATGATTGGACTAGGTGTCCTAAGTAGTATAAGTAGCACCGGCATAGTTTTTTACATAAGAGGACAAAATTGTGCAAATGCATGTCAGATTTACTGTACCCTTTAAAATAAGATATAATAATTTTCGATGTATCTCTATGTGATTTATTTGATAGTGTGGTTTTTGGTTGCTTGATAAGTTTTATAGTTGACTTTGGTTAACTTTTGTTGATTTGTGCATCGAATCGCAAAATGAACTGTGCCTGTAGATTCAAAACGTCAATTTTATGGTGGTAACATAGTTAGTATGATTTTATGGCTTTTTAAATCTCATTTCAACCCTTGGTTCAAAAAGTTATGAAATTAGATTTTTGGGATCAACTTTGTGAAAATAATAGTTTTTTGAAAATATTAGTCGCCATTGAGTTGGGAGAATCAAATTTGGCAGGGAAGCATAGTTCATTTCCATTCTCAATATTCTATATGAATCTCAAGGGGCTCGCGAATACTTGGAGTTCTCCAAGTCTCCAGCAGATACACCTCAGCTTGTGCAGCTGCTAAAGAACCACTTTGGCCGCTTTAGGAGAAAGCTCTAAAGTGCTAATTGGTTATTTTAGTGGTCAACTGCCAAATTGGTAAGGGTGCTTTAGCTGCCCTTGTCCGCTTTAGCAGAGAGCAGCGCTAAATATGCCCTTGCCTGCTTTAGCAGATTGACTACCTTGGCGGGTACCGCTAAAGTGGAACTTGACCATGTTAGTGGTGACCGATAAAGTGGGAACTTGACCGCTTTAGTCTCACATGTGGCCTTGGGCATAATTAATCCTTTTCTGCTTTTCTTCATCATTTTAGAGACTTGGAGTTTGGGGTTATGATTTGAGCAATTTGTTCCATTTTAATGATTGGGTAAGCTCCAAAAAACCTATTTCAAATACTTTCCATTAATTTTATCTTTTAAGTGTTGTTTAAATGTGGATTTAAAATTGGAAATCGGGTGAGTTTTGCCCACAAGGCCTAAAAAAATTATATTTTTCTGATTTAAACCCTAATTTCAACCCATTTTCATTTGAATGAGTTTTTAATGTCATAATTATAACTTTTATCTAAATATTATCTTCAAAATAACTCCAATTCTTAAAATTTTTAATGGATTTCAGATGTTTTGCTAGTAAAGCTTAAAAATAGTTTTTATTGATTTGGACATTATTTTTAACTTGTTATTGCTTGGGTTTTCAGCTGTAGACTGCTAAGAGTATGGGAAAATTTTTTCAAAAATTAAATTATGATTTACCATTCTTTTTTGAAAACCCATTTCGTGAGTGTTTTGACCACGACTCAAAATTAGGTAATATGATTATCATTGGCTTTTTTGATGTATATATTCTATATTCTTATATCTTAGTCCTTTCGTATGAGTAAGAATTTGGAGTGAAGGCTTTCGGATAGGTTTTTAGCATTCGTGGTAGGTTGTGGCTTAACTTTCTTCAGACTAAGTTGGGTAGTAAATATTGGTACAAAATCATATTAAGGGTATAAGAACTAATCATGAAAATGGCTATTTTATTATGTTATTCCTATGTGGGTCCTATATATTGATGTTATTTTGTGGTTTTGGAATATTAATTACTATGTGTTACCTACTGGGTCCTATTGACATTAATGGCCTTATGTATATGAAAATTAATTGTAATCTTTTTTATGAAAAATCCTAATGTTTAATCTATGGTGACTTTTTAATGTATTTAATTCTATTGGCATATGTATTATGTAGGATTCATAGATGGTTGGATTAATGAGTGAATTTTTGCTTACTTGGTTGGTATATTAGTTGGATGAGGAAATTTTTCATTCTTGTTGGTTGTGAGCATTAAAACCTCATATCGTATTCATTCATGAAACATTGGTACTACTATATAAACATTGGAAATACATGGAACATTGGCTTTTTCTGACAAAAAATATGATATCTTTAAAACCCTCTACTTAAAGACATTCTTGTGAGGATTTATGGATATTGATATTGGGTATTGGTTGTATACAGGTTGACAAACCCCCCATAAGTCCTATGTCAAAAAAGTTTAGCTTCATAGGTGTATATGGAGTTTGCACGACGTCCTTGAGAATTATTTTTATTATCATCATCATAATAATAATCATTATTGTTGTTACATTATACTTACTTTGTATTTTTCTATGATGTGTTGTCTTTCCTTGCTATGATAATTGTCCATGTGTACTTCTTCCTTCGTATTCGTATGTGTGATATATGTATACTTATGATTATTTATCGTATTGCTACTGTGTATGTGAGTATTATAGAACTGTTAGTAGACACTATGTGGGCTACCATTTCAAAAAATAGTTTTAGGTATATTAGTCTCCCTAATCTTCAATTGGTGATACCCGAATGAAGATCAATCTTTGAGAAACATCTAGCATACTGAAGTTGGTTGAAAAGATTATCTATCTTAGGAAGAGGATATTTATTCTTCACCATAACCTTATTCAACTACAAATAATCTATACACATTTGAAGATACTCATTTTTCTTACACAGAAAAATCACGGGAGCACCCTATGGAGAAATACTAGGCTGAATGAAGCCCTTATCAAAGAGATTCTTTAGCTGCTTCTTTAGGTCTTCTAATTTCACTGGAGAGATTCTATATGGAGAAATAGAGATAGGACATGTATTTAGTATAAGATCAATCCCAATGTCTATTTCCCTATTAGGAGGAATGCCAAGAAGATCCACGGAAAACACTTTAGGAAACTCATTGACAACATGGACAGGTTGCAAAGAGGGCCCCTTAGAACTAGAATCCTTTACTTGAATTAGGTGATATAGAAACCCCTTATAGATAATCTTTTTGACTCTAAGATAAGAGATAAACCTCCCTTTAAGCATTAGGGAAATTCCCTCCCATACAATTACTGGGTCATTAGTAAATTAGAAACTGGCCCTTTTGGTCCAACAATCTATAGAAGCATTGCACGAATAAAGTCAATCCATCCCCAAGATTACATCAAAATCTACCATAACAAGCTCTACCAAATCTATTAATATCTCTTTATGAAAGATAGATACCACATGCCCCCTATATATATTTTTAGCAACTACAAAATCACTTAGTAAAGTAGACACCGAAAAGGGGTCAAAAATAATTTCAGGACCAAAACCAAAATGCACATTCACATAAAGGGTCACATAAGAAAGTGTAGACCCCAAATCAAGAAACTAGTACACATGTCGAGAGAAAAGTTATAATATACCAGTAGCAACATCAGGTGAGGCCTCATATTCCTTACGGGTAGCAAGAGCATAGAGATAATTTTGGCCAGGATCGGTCTGAAATATCATACCCTTTGGCACCAGGTCCAAAGAATTAGTGACCAAAACATTATTACCCTAGTGGCCTCCTTAGCTACGGGATAATTCCTTTGAATATGTCTAGGCTAACCATAATTGGACCATAAATTCTTTCCCTCATCACAATAACCCTAGTAGAGCATATAGTCAAATCTTTAAAGAGGATATGGTGGGGTCGACTAAGCTCCACTGGACTGATATTGGACACCTAGTCCCTTAGGACCACTGCTCACCTAAAAACAATGTTCACCAGATGGCTTGGGATAAGGAGCCCTAGCTGAATAATATAAAGCAAAATTTCCCCAAGTCTTCTTTTAGATCAACTATCTAGCACCTGTCCTACTACCTCTTTGACCTCTACCCCACTCTAAATCCTTAAACTTCTTATTATGCCTCTCCTCAATCTTTGTTTGTCTTTTCTTGTGATCCTTGACCCGCTGCATGTAAACCAAAAACCTAGAGATACCTATGTCATTATTCAACATAGTACTCTTACACTCCAATACCAAGTCACGGGATAACCCTAAAGCAAACTTTCTCATCTTAGATCTTTGGCTAGACACCAATTATTAAGCATAATAAGAAAACTGCTAAAATTTCAAGGTATACTCCTTCATACTCATGTTTTCTTACTTCAAACTCACAAACTTATCATCCTTATCTTCCCTCAAGACTTGAGGAAATAAAAAATCAAAAAAGGCACCAAAAACCTTATCCTATAAAGCTAGATTTGTATCATCACCGCTCAACTACTACAACTCCTCAAAAAACTTATAAGCTATAGCCTTCAACTTGTATGCAACAAACTCCACACCCTCAGAATTAGAAGCATGGATCACCCAGAATATCTTGTTCATTTTATCAACAAAACCTTGAGAATCCTTCTCAACCTTAAAGCCTTTGAAGGTCGGGGTATTGAACCTTATGAATTAGCCAACTCAAGTGACATTTGAGGAAGGAGCCAAAATGCCAACACGGCCAGACTGATGGGACTAAGAGGCCACCAACTGAGTAAGTAGATGAATACATTGGAAAAACATTACATAGAAACCATTACTTTAAGGCAATAGGTCATAAGTATGATCAACTTTTGAAGCCCAAGGTGAACTAGTAGGAATTGGTATAACTCAAGTAGGGCAGTACAATTAAGAGAAGGGACTTTAGATTGAGTCTGCACTCTATAGATAGGTCGAGTTCCATTCACATCATCCTCGATAGGACAGATGTTCTAGAGAAGTTTCTACGAGTATCAAGTCTTAGAGAAGGCATGATCTAAAATGAGAGTAAATTAGATATTAGAGGTATATTGATATACCAGACTCTGTAGCCCAAAATAGAACACAAGAAAGGGAAATATTCCTAAATGCATTGTAGCCTTCCCCTTATAAGTGTGAAATACTATACACCCATAAATGATACTCTTTTTGATAAGGATTATTGGATACCCAAAGACCCTAAACCTAGGTTCTAATACATAAAATTTTATGACCCGATCATAGTCCTAGTCGTGATAGGTATCCCAAGCCCACCGAGAGTGGCAGACCACCCCTTTATCCTAGCCATCCCAAACATATTATGATATAATAGCGGAAGCAACCCAAATAAATATATGGAAGATAGATAGATAGTTCAATAGGGACTAACAATCTATAAACAAAAACCACCCAAACACTATCCATAAAAGCCTTTCAACCAAAATACCAAGTTAGGTTGGGATATATCCCTAACCATAGCCAAAAAGAAAATCCAAAATATAAAAAATATGATGGGATTTTGATAAATATAAAGAAAGCAGTGAAATGTTCAGCCTTCCAAAAGATGAAGGCTCACCACTTTAACATAGACCAACTAACAAACCAGAATTACCTAATTCTACACAAGGTAACCAAATAACCCCTAGGACCCTACATTATTAAATGATGTAGCATCTGGAGATGGTTAGTAGGGTCAGCGCTAGCATATGACTTAGTGAAGTGATAAAACAATGCCATGATCAAATCAGTCCAAAACCATTTAATATCCATATGCACACATTCATATATACATACATATAAGATGTCGGGGTAGGGAACAAAGTTTAACAGGAGATTTAAAACCCATTAACATGGATTGTATAGCTCAAATCTTCCTAGGGGCGCCCACATGCTTTATGGGTTCAACTCTCCCTATTGAAAGAGACCTAGTGCGTGTTAGCCATATGAACCACGAAAATATGAGAAAAGTCTACAAAATACATGATACCATCCATTCCAATATATATATATTTATTAAGTATATACTATGCACACGGTCACCAACACGCCCATCCCGGCAAATATGGTTTCCAACGGTAGTCCCCTCGAGACCTCTATCTTTCACAATGAGCTACATAACCCTTTATAAGTATTAATTAAAATAATTTACACATTCCTACCTATTAACCAAGGAGTCATCCATTATGTAATTAGCCAAATCATATTGTCAAACCAATTGAACTTTCAAGTCAATTCCATTATCCCATTCAAAAATAATTAGCCAAATAGTATCCTACTTTAAAATTTAAAAACTAATCCATGGCCACCAAGGCCTTTCAAAACTATTTTTATCCATTTATCAAATAATGTGATGCAATAGTTTGGAAAAGTAAGCAAAACCATGTAATTGTCCATATTACAAGACCAATTATACAAGTGGGTTGAGGTTAATACCAATTTCTAACCAAGGACCATAATTTTGGAGAAATCCACAATCCCCTTCCCATCCGCCATACCCATGCACAATTTTTGTTCAAAGGCCATGAGGTAATGCATGATTAACTATTCCTAAACAATGGGTAAATCAACCAAGTACTAATCATACCTAACCCTCAACCCATCATTCCAAACCCAATAATTTAAAATTGCATCAACAATGATTAAACATATGCCTTTATGATAAACCAAGTAAGAGAAGAGATACATTCCTAAAAATACCAAGAATTTAGAGAGGAAAGAACAATTAGAACCATAGTTGATTAATCCTTAGAAACCCTGGCATTACTCTCAATTAGGAAGTTTAGACAGAGAGACAGTAGTGTCTATATTGTGTTAACTGATGAAAATAGGGCCAAAGGAAGGGTTTTAAGTCATAGGAAATAATGTGGTGGAAGGAAAAGACTATACTACTCTTAATAAATATAGGTAGATAAATAGCACCTAGTTTCTACGGGCCAGGTAATGACTCATGATTACTTGTAATGAGTTATAATTAAGACTCCTAGCCTAGAACCCCAAACCTTAACCTCTTACTTTTATGGTCATGATTCACACCCTATGAATTATGATCAAAACTTATAAATCATGTGGACTAAGTTATTATCAGGACAAAAATATTGGACAATATTAATAGTTAGACCACCATAGGTAGTACATGACTCGTATAGAGTGACTATGACTCATTACATGAGATGTGATGTAGATGCTGAGCTCAATCACAAGTAAATATTTAGAGTCCAGAACCTAGGTTATTATGTTTATTGTTGGCTATCCAATGATTAGCTATGTATCATATTATGATAAGTTATTGGATATGATTTGGATTTCTCTATGAATGTGCTATAAATCATACTTGATGACTATTGATAATTAAAATAATAAACTATCTTTTATACTATTGATAATTAATTGCTCATGATTTTGTTTATTATTATAAGCATGCTAGGAAATTATGCTAGTAATCATGTTAGAAAATATCCCGATTAATGATATTAGCAATTTTTCCATAAATTATGTTAGAGGTAATGCTTATTGATTATATGAAAAGTTATTCTATCAATTATGAGTTTAATAATGATGATTTATTATATGATCACATATACTATTGAATTTACCACCGACTATGATGATATGACTATTGATTTTAGTTTGTATTTTATGATTATATATATATATTGATACCTGGCAAATCTAGAGAATGATTATTCTTATATATTGATACATAATAAAGTGAGATGATGATTATGATGATATATTGATACTCGATAAGGTAGGAGGATGATTATGATGATATATTAATACTCGATAAGGCTGGAGGATTATTATGATATTATATACCTAGTAAGGCCGAAGGCTGTTTATGATAATGCATTGATATTTGGAAAGATTAAATGATGATTATATTGATGTGTCTATATGAGTTTTGGTATGATGTTGATATCAGGGATGCCGGTTTTAGCCTAAAATTAATAAATGTTCAGAAAGTGGTATAGTTGATGATTAGTCCTAAATAAGAATTAATGGTGGTTATTGTGTAAGTGATCAATAATGACTAGTTGATAAATAAGAATTAGTCGGCAAATAATGATTAGTTAAAAAATGGTGTTAGCTGATAAATAATGATTATATAATAATGGTGATTAACGGATATGAGGTGAATAGTTATTAAATGATGACTTAAGGTTATATGATGACTAGTAATCAAATGGATTTCATAATAAGAGAAGGTTAGGTAATAAATGGTGACTAGTGAGTATCACTGATAAGTTTATTAAATGATGATATTATTATGGAATATAGGTACATTGTTAAATTTTGATAAATGACCAATTGATGATAAATTATGAAATGATGGTTAAATAATGAGTTGGTTATTGGTATACGATCAATGGATGCTTTATTCTATATTTGAGTCTACTCTCTAGGAGTATGTGAGTCTATGATGAGTTACTTTTCACACCAATTGGCATATGGGAGCCTATTTTGTAGTTTTTAATTGCTTATGTGAAGCTTTGTGATTCATTTTTATTCCAATTCATTTGCTTATATTATATGGCGATGTTGGCATGTGTTGATGCCTTGTGTTATATTATAGTCCCGATTAAATTACTTATTATGTTCAACAGTATTAAAGATGATTCAGGTTCATTTCTATACCTTGACTTAAATATGTTATCTTGTATTTTATCATACTTGTATCATTATTTAGCTCAATCAGCCGAAGATACCCACTAAGTACTCATTGTTTTTGTACTAATAATACACTCATGTACCTTTTTGGTGTAGATATGAGTACTAGCTATAACCATTCATTGTTGATCATTCTATATTTATTTTCCAGCGATAGAGTGATCTCTAAGAGTCTTAGTCACCAATTTCTTTCTATCTTTTGATATCCAATCTTTTGTTTTCATGACAAATATTTTTGACTATTCTAGACATTCAAGTTGTATTATTAGATGCTCTTGTACTAGCTCTACCAGGTCATGGGATGGTATCTTGTATTGACTATTTTATATATTTAGAAAACTTTGCATATTTATAATTTGTGTTATTTAAATTTTTCTTTGATAGGTATTTGATATCGAATTAACCTATTGAGTTATTCCAATTTATTATTTAGCATACCTACTGGAGGGATTTAATAGGTTAAATCAAGACTCGTAAATTGGGTCATAACAAATTTGTATTAGAGCATATATTTCATTGGTATAATCATTCCAAGAACAAATGTTTAGTAGAGTCTTGGAGATTAAAATGACGACGTTCATTTCCTATCTTTAAAAGGCTATTAGACATCCTTAGGAGTTCGTCACTTCTTTCACTCACTTTTTTCCTAAGAGTCTGAGTTTGTTTATATAGTATTCCTTTGACTTTACTCTTTTGTAAATTACTCAAACACATGCTACAGTTATCGGAGATCTTGAGCCTCAGGATCTAAATCCTATTCATGGATGACCAAGTGGTTATGTACAAATGCATGATGTCTTCCCAGTTAGGGGGTAGGATAGGTGTAACACCCCTAGAATCCCAATCGATAGTAGAAACATGCTTCAAGCTCATGAGAAATAAATTATAGTTATTTGGTAGTTTCATAATCAAGTTGGATGTATATTAAGGCCTCAAATACGTCTTAGCTATTAGGCGAATCAAAACATCTCTTATCGATTGAATTCTTGAGAAAGATATTATCATAATCAACTTCAAACAATAATATCTTTTTTTATACTACAAATTTTTGAGCTCATGACCAACCAATAGATATATAATTTAATTATCTTTCAATTGATACCAATTTAGCCAAAATTCGGTATCGGAGTAAAAAGTTATGACTATTTTACTGAGAGCTATCCGAACTGTCCAAGAGTGATGGGCAAGCTGACAGACAGTAAAGTCAGGGATGGACCATCACTTTGGCCATTGTAACAGAGATAGTAAGGCCATTTATAGCCACAAACTGATGGTTGGAGTAACTATCAGTCACCAGAGTTACGGTCCGTCACCCAGACCGTCAATTTTCTTCGAAACAGGGCTGAAATAACGTTTTAAAGGGCTGTTTGGGTCTTTTTCCAACCTTTTTAAAAATCTAATTACATCACATCATAGAACATAACTCCTCATTCATCCATAACATTAAAATTAGGGTTTCTTTCAAGATGAAAAACCCAAGAACAAGATTGAAACACTTCTCCAAGAAAACTCAAGAATAAAAATGTCACCATTCAAGAACCTTCAAAAAAAGTTAACCTCCTTCAAAATTCAATTTTTTAGTTATATAAAGTGTTGATTCATAGGTTTGTTTCACCCATGAAGCTGAAAAATCCTATTTTTAAACTCATGAATTGTGATTTCCATGTGGTGGGTTGATTTTAATTATGTTGATGTGGTTGTATGAATCCCAAGTTGGAGTCTTCATGTACTTTTCATGAAATTATACTAGTATATGGGTTGGAAACTTTTAAATGGAGTTGATTAAAGTAACCAAGATGTATGAACTAGTTTATATGCCTAAGCCTAAGGTTATGCATGCAATATGTTTAGTAAAATGCCCAAAGAACAAGAATCACGCTTTAGGACTAAATATGACCAAATTAATGAATTCATGCTTTACCCTTATATTCAAAATGACTTCCATGTTATTTGTATGCATTGAAATTTTTTGATGGATTGTTCATGAGATTAGCCTATGAAATTTTGACATGTTTATATGCTTTCCTATTCATGTACCAAACCATGATAATCAAGTACCTCATGAAATTCCCCAATGATTATATTATAGATTGTTGATTATAGTCGTGAGTCCAGGAAGTGTCATGTCTTGTCAGTTTCATGCTATCGAGTCCTAGGGGTACTTGTATCCAATAATTTAGCTATGTTCCGAAAGCCAGTGTTGTATTTTCAAGATACTCTCAGTCAAGCCATGTTTAGCAGAATTCTATCAGTCTTATGACTCAGTAATCTTAGTCAGTGATCAAATCTCAGTAATATTTCATCAGTCAACGGAACTTAGGAAACTCAGTCCAGTCAATTTAGTATAATTAATTGAGTGTCTAATTAGATGGGAGTAGGATTCAGCACCGAGTTATCCCAAAGATAGGAACTCATCTACGAGTTGAGGGTGTGATTCTTAGAAGCATTCCTTTTACTCCAGAACTATGTAAGCAATGTAGGTTGAGACATATAAATTATTAGATGAGGGTTGATATGGTGGCTTAACCTGTTAGATGAGGGTCCCACTATTCTCCTTAGAGTATCTACTAGATAAGGGATTACTAAGAGCTTCTCCTTACTAGTGGCGCAGTATTAACACCCGTCCAATTGGGGTTATAGATTTGACCCTAACTCAGCTATGCTGCTTTATTTAAGGAGTATTAGTTAGATGACTAGTTACCACATTTATAGTCTGAGTGTCAGTCTCAGTAATATAACTTAAATAGTTCTACAAAATTCGGGACTATCAGATACAGTCACCCAGTTTAGTACGGAACTCAGCTAGTTCCATCAACAACAGGACTGTCAGACACAAGTCATTTTGATAATAATATATCAGATATATAAAACTTATGTTATCAGTATTTAGATTCAGTGATGTCATGATCTTAGTCATAGTTGATGTATCATGCATGTATTCTGATGTTTATGTTATTCAGTCAGTTAGTATTGTTCATGCATATAAAACCATAGTATTTAGCCTACCTCACTTCTATACTAGTGCATTCAATCGTACTGACGCATTTGCACTATGGTGTTTTATACCATAGGTTCAGAAGCATGAGCTCTAGAGCATCCTTAGTAGATCAGCCATTCAGTAGACAGAATAGCAGTGAGTCCTTATAATTTAAGGATGTTACTATTTGACTATTTCATTCTTTTAGTACTTAGTTCATTTTTGTAGTTGGAGTTAGTTGGGGACATATCCCATCAACTCCTATTTCAGACAGTTTAGAGGTTTGCAGACTAGCATGTTCAGACAGTTATTTCAGTTGTTTTGGTATTGATTTACCATATCTCCAGATGTTATGTTTTATAAAATTTTTGAACCTTATGGCCTTTTAACCTTTTATTCCGCATTTATACAGTATGTTATGCAGTGCTCCGTTATGGATATCAGTCATGGGTTAGCTTGTGGTCTTCCAAGTTCATGAGCACCGTGTGACATTTCGAGTACCAGATTCTAGGCATTACAAACTCAGTATCAGAGTCTAAGGTTCAATAGTGTCCTAGGAAGTCTGAAAAGCCGCATCTAGTAGAGTCTTCTACATGGGTGTGTTGAGCCACACATTTATGTATAGGAGGCTATAAGATTGTTTTAGGAATAGTTTCCCTTCTTTAAGTATTTATGTCGTGCCAGTGAGCATTAGCTGAAATCTAACTCTTAGTCTAATCCATTTATCTCTTTCATTTATAGATAATGCCTCTTAAAAGGGTTAACAAAAGGAGAACTGGGAATTAGTCAGCACCACAGCCCGTCGAGGTAGATTCCCTAGATGATCATGTCGTTCATGGAAAATTTAGAACCAACTCCCTTACTTGATCTTACTCAATAATATATCAGACCAATCAACAGGCTATTGTCCTACCTAAGAATATGATTTATGCCCCACAGAGTGAGGTGGGGAAATGTAGGGAGAAAGAAAGAAAGAGAGAAAATAAGAAAGCTAGAATAGATAGCTTTAATTTGAATCAGCCAAAGTCAGAGGGTGGGAATCATTCTTAGTTCCTCCCAAAGTCCTCAATTCCAACTCTACCCCCAGTCAGTATCCCAATACCTAAGTTCACAAATGGTAATAGTGATAGCGCGGTATTTTCTAAGTCTCAGGGCAGTGTAGCCTTTACCGAAACTAATCCTCTTTGCCAGACTTGTGGTAAGAACCACAAGGGTATTTGTAGAGCTAGAAGTGAGGTGTGTCTCGAATGTGGCAAGCTAGACCATCGAGTTAGACATTGTCCCCAGTCAGGATTCAAGGGTCAGCAGAACCATTCCTTAGTTCAGTCTGGTCATCTAAATCAGTAGGGTGCCACTTCCAGTGTAACCAGTGGACAATGCTCAAACTGTCTCTATGCTCTTTAGTCTCAATAAGATCAGGAAAATTCTCCTAATGTGTTCACTGGTATATTAAAGATATTTCATTTTCATGTTTATGCTTTTGCTAAATCCAGGAGATTTTTTTATATTTTCTTACTCCTTATATAGCAGCTGATTTCAGAGTCAGTCCCTAAATTTTAGGAGAGGCCTTCTCATTCTCTACCCCAGTGAGTAAATCTATCATATCTCGATGGGTATACAGGAACTGTTCGAGGATGGTATTTTAAAAGGTCACTTCAGCAGACTTAGTTAAATTATAGATGACTAATTTTGATGTCATTATCAGCAGGGAGTGGCTTCATTCCTGCCATGCCATAGTTGACTGCAAAAATAGAGTTGTCCAATATCAGTTCCAAATGGACGTATCCTTTAGTGGAAGGGTAGTATTTCAGCATTCAGAGGTCATCTTGTTTCCTACCTACGGGTTAGGAAAATGACATCTAAGGGATGTGTCTATCATCTTGTTAAACTTAAGGACTCTAGTTCAGAAACTCCCAGTCTTAAGTTAGTTCTAGTTGAGATTGAATATTCAGATATCTTTCACAAAGATCTTCTCAGATTTTCTCCTGAGCGGGAAATAGACTTTGGATTTAACCTTTTTTCAGATACTTAGCCCATATCTATTCTGCCATACACAATGGCATCAACATAACTCAGCAAATATGACATTCTAAAAATAGTATGGTAATTTCAAATTCTTAGTCATGTCTTTTGCTCTTACCAATGCCCCAAAAGATTTCATGGACTTGATTCGCTATGTATTCAACCAGTACATGGGCATATTCATCATAGTCTTCATAGATGACATTTTTGTCTACTCTCACAATGATTGTGATTATGCACACCGTCTCAAAAAAATGTGACAAACCCTCAAAACCCATCTGTTATTGTAATATTAATTCATGTCCTATATGTCAGCCCTATGGTCATCACTCATATTCGTGCTTGTTAGTAAGAATCATATATGCTCACAGTTTCTAGTATAAGGAGTTCCAGTTCACTTCGTGTTACGAATCATGTCCCATGAGTACAGAGACTTCAGACTTAAGTAATGCAACTCATGACTCATGCACCCAGTCATGCTTTATAGTATTCTCATCCCACATAACTTATGCTCTACTTTGAATGATCAGTAAAACTTAGAATATATCACGTATACCCTAAGTTTAGATCTATTGGTGAAATCTATGGTGTTGATTCTTTATAACTCAGGATTCAGTAATTAATATTTAGTAAAGGACTCAGGTTGTCCTACAAAACCATGGCTTTCAGCTATCAGTTACTTAGCCATTAGAATTCAGTATCAGTCTAAACCTCAGTTTTCAGTATTCGGCTATAAGAACCCAATATTTAGTTCCAATATGAGTCCAATTGCAGTCTTAGTTATAGTTTCAACTCCAATTCAGTAATCAGATTAGAAACTTAGTCCAGATCCAGGTTCGCTTAACCATAGCATACGATTATTAGCTATTTAGTTATTAGCATTTCAATACCTCAGTTTACAGAATATTTGTTAATCATGTTATACGCTTGGTCTTGCATCCTTAAGATAATACAATTTTCACTCATTCATGCTCGTTATCTTATGTTACCCAGTCAATCATTACCTTTTATGCGTAATGCTATAGTTTTAGTCTTGTTATTCAACCTAAGTACAGTTCTGTCTTACCTGCCCAGTATTTAGCTATTATCCATGCAGTAAATCAAATAAGTTAGTACATTTATAGATTTGTGCTTAGCACCCATGTAAATATTTTTAGTTATCTCAAGTGATGTGTTGTACTAAGTCAGTGAGTATAGTGGAAAGAGTATTTGAGGGATATTTCTAAGCCTAAAAATTTTAGATGTAGTGCATAAGGCTTAGTCACTGTATTTTAGATGATGTTTCATAGGAATTGCCTCCTAGTATAAGAATCCCAACCATGTGGTGATCCCCTATTCACATGTGCTGCTCATACCAGGCCGAGATTTCCTTTCTCCCTATGGTCTGTAGAACACTATATAAAGAGTATCATAGAAATACCCCAGTCGAGTATAAGTTGTCAGTATGAGTTAGTACACAAAGCCATCGATTTAGTTTAGCAGTAAGACGACCAAGTTCGTATTGTGTGGATTCCAATTTTTCCATCGGGCTGCACAATTCAAAGTCTCATGAATGTAACTATTCGAAGATGGATCAACCAGGTTGTTGTGTGTCTAGCTCAGTTCATGTATCATGCCTTAGTTTTAAAATCCAGATATTCAGTCACTATTCAGTTCATAGTTTCCTTATGCATCACCTCAGTTTCCTCATAAATATGACATAAACATGCCACTCTCTCTATATGTAACAAACTCATTTTGGAGTATTTTCCTCATAAACATGCCACTTTCTCTTTATGTAACAAACTCATTTTGGAGTACTGGGTACCCATAGGCTGACTGTCTATCTCCAATCTCAATCGTAAGCCATGTACTCAATGGCTTAGTTAAATTCACAATAGTCAGTCCATGTCACACATTATAGACTTAGTCATGTTCTTATATTCCTATTCATGCATGTTCAGTAAAGGATCTCGAGTTGAGATAAAATAAAATTTAGTATTCTTAAAATCTCTCCCATAAAGGGAGTGATGATATTTTGCAAGAAGGGAAAACTCAGTCCCCGATATGTCGATCCCTTTAAAATTCTCAGTCGCTTAGGTAAAGTAGCTTATAAGCTTGAATTGCCTTCAGATCTAGCATCAGTTCATAAAGTCTTTGATGTCCCCTTACTAAATAAGTACATAGGTTATCCAATAGTTGTAGTCCTTATTGAGGGCATAGATATTCAAAATAGTCTCTCGTATGAGAAAATTCCAATTGAAATTCTTGACTATTAGATTCGTAGACTAAGGAACAAAGAAGTCCCTCTAGTTAAAGTTCTTTGGAGGAATTAGTCCGTTGAGAGAGCTACTTGGGAAGTAGAAGCATATATGTGGACCAAGTATCCTCACCTCTTCTCCGCTAATTTATACCCAGCCCAAGGTAATAGCTTTTCTTAAGTTTATTCAGCTGATAGTTCAAATTTTAGTTACAACTATTCTCAGTTTTCACTTCAAACTTGGTATATTTACCCTTACATGTTCAGTTAAATGCTCATAAGTCAGTTTAGTTATTTATTCACGCATCAGATATGGGTGATCAGCTTATCAGTACTCTCAGTCATGCATTCATATATCAGCTCAGCCATAAAACCATGCATCAGATATGCATGATCAGCATGAATCTCATTAATGTTAGTCATATAGACATGTTTCGGATGTTCATATCCTTTAAGAAAGTTTAGTCTATCAGAAATATCAGCTTACTCAGCCCCATTTGAGGACGAATATTCCCAAGAGGGTGATATTATATACCCCAAGAATCCCAACCGTTAGTAGAACCATGCTTCAAGCTCATGACAAATAAATTGTAGTGATTTGTTAGTTTTATGATCAAGTTATATGTATATTAAGGCCTCAAATATGTCGTAGCTATTGAACAAATCAAAACATCTCTTACTGATTGAATTTTTAAGAAGGATATTATCATAGTCAACTTCAAACAATCATATGTTTTTTTATACTATGAATTTTAATCTCATAAACCATGAGTAGATAGATAATTTAATTAGATTTCCAACAATACAAATTTCTCCAAAATTCGGTAACAGAGAAAATATTTATGACTATTTTTCTAAGAGATATCCGAGTTGCCAGGAGTAACGGGCAAGGTGACGGACCGTCAAGTCGACGATGGAATGTCACTTTGGCCGTCAAAACTAAGGCAGTAAGGCCATTTTCTGGCCCAAAAATTAAAGTTGGAATGATGGTCAGTCACCAAAGTGATGGTCCGTCACCCAGACCATCAATTTTGTCTGAAACAACACTGAATCAACATTTTAAAGGGCTTTTTGGGTCTTTTTACACCCTTTTTAACAACTAATTAGATCAAATCAAAGCACATAACTCCTTATTCATCCATAACATCAAAGTTAGGGTTTCTTTAAAGATCAAAACCCAAGAACAAGATTCAAAACCTTTTCCAAGAAAACTCAAGAAACCATTCAAGAACCTTCAAGAAAAGTTAACCTCCTTTAAGTTTCAAGCTTTGGAGGTATATAAAGTGTTGATTCATGGGTTTGTTTCACCCATGAAGCTCAACAATCCCATTTTTAAACTCATGAATTGTGATTTCCATGTGGTGGGTTGATTTTAATTATGTTGATGTGGTTGTATGAATCCCAAGTTGGAGTCTTTATGTATTTTTCATGAAATTATGCTAGTATGTGGATTGGAAACTATTAAATGGAGTTGATTAAAGTAACCAAGATGTATGAAGTAGTATATATGCCTAATCATAAGGTTATACATGCAATTTGTTTGATAAAATGTCCAAAGAAAAAGAATTGTGCTTTAGGATTCAGTTATGACCAAATTGATGAACCCATGCTTTACCCTTATATTCAAAATGACTTTCCTGTTATTGTTATGCATTGAAATTTTTTGATGGATTGTTCATGAGATTAGCCTATGAAATTATGACATGTTTTTATGATTTCCTATTCATGTACCAAACTATGATAATCAAGTGCCTTGTGAAATTCTCCAATGATTGTATTATGGATTGTTGATTATGGCCGTGAGTCCAGGAAATATCATATCTTTTCAGTTTTATGATATCGAGTCCTAGGGTTACTTGTACCAAAGAATTTAGCTATGTGCCTAGAGTAGTGTTATATTTTCTTGATACTTTCAGTCAAGCCATGTTCAGTAGAATTCAGTTAGTCTCATGACTCAGGAAAACTCAATAATCTCAGTAATCTCAATCAGTTATCAGATTTTAGTAACATTCCATTAGTCAATAGAACTCAGTAAACTCAGTCCAGTAAGTTCAGTATAATTAATTTAGTGTCTAATCAGATGAGAGTAGGATTCAGCATCGAGTGAGCCCAAGCATGGGAAATCACCTACGAGTAGAGGGTGTGATTCTTAGAAGCAATCTTTATGCTCCAAAAATACGTAGCCAGTGCAGGTTGAGATATCTAATTTGATAGATAAGGGTTAATAAGGTGTCTTATCCTGTTAGATGAGGGTCCCACCATTATTCTTAGAGTACCTATTAGATGAGTGATTACTCATGTCTTATCCTTACCAGTGGCGTGGTATTGACCCCTTCCAATTGAGGTTATAAATTGGAACCCAACTTAGCTATACTACTTTATTTAGGATATGTTGGTTAGATGACTACTTCCTACAGTTACTGTCTTAGTCTCAGTAATAGAACTCAGATAGTTCTACAGAATTTAGGACTATTAGATACAATCACCCAGTTTAGTATGAAACTCAGCTAGTTTTTTCCGAAATAGGACTATCTGACATAGTCATTCAGATTATAGTATATCAGAAATACAGAACTTATGTTATTAATATTCAGATTCAGTGATGTCATGATCTCAATCACAGTTCATGTATTCATGCATGTATTCTCATGTTCATGTTATTCAGTCAGCTAGTATTGTTCATGTATATCAACCCCTTGCATTCATCTTACCTTACTTCCATAACAGTACATTTAATCGTACAGATACATTTGTGCTTTGGTGTTTTATACTATAGGTTTAGAAGCACGAGCTCCAGAGCATCCTTAGAAGATTAGCCATTCAGCAGAAAGACTAGCAGTGATTTATCATCATTTGAGGAATTACTATTTGACTATTTCATTCTTTCAGTAGTTACTTTATTTAAGCAGTTGGAGTTAGTTAGGGACATGTCCCATCAACTTCTTATTCAGAAAGTTTAGAGGCTTTCAGACTAGCATGTTCAAACTATTAATTCAATTATTTTTGTATTAATATACCTTATCTCCAGATGTTATCTTTTATTAGATTTTTGAACCTTATGGCTTTCTAACCCTTTGTTCCACATTTATATAGTATGTTATATAGTTCTCAGTTATAGATATCAGTTATGGGTTAACTTATGGTCCTTTGGGGTCATGAGCATCGTGTGGTATTTTGGGTATGAAATTTAGGGTGTTACAATAGGTCTCCTTTCTCAGGTCATATTATCACTCATGGACTAGTAATTTAGCTACCTTATCTAGCAGTGGTCTAGGGAATAGCCCAAGCTCAATAAGGGTTTATCTCTTCTTCAGTGCTCATAGATGCATTGGTTCATATTTTGGGATAATTGGTCATGTGCCATATTAAGGTGCATAGTTTATAGATCATTATCGTACTGGGGTATGGGCATAGCCTATAACTGCTACTCCTAGAGTTAAGGTTCCTACTACATCGATAGTTGTTCAATATATGGTTGCTTAGCCAATGGTTTCTCAACCTACTATGTCCCCTGAAAAGCAGAACATATTGGGTATATTCTTGAGATTAGCTCCACCTAGATTTTCTAGTGCATTAGGCAAGGATGTATATGATTTTGTAATTACTTATGAGGATAAGCACTATATTTTGGGCATTATTTACAGTTATGGTGTGGAATACACAATATTTAAGTTAGATTAGCTACTCATCATTATTGGAGAGGTCATATGGATCTTAGAACAACTGGATCTTCTCCCTAAACTTATGGCCAGTTCTCTAAAATTTTGTTAGAGAAGTACATGTCTCACAGCTTTACAGATCTTTTGAGGGGTCAGTTATCTAGATTGTAGCAGGGCTCCATGATAGTTACAGAGTATGAGGCTCATTTTCATGAGTTCGCTTGGCATGTGACTTCTATTCTTGATATTAAGTATAAGAGAGTTTGATTCTTTGTTAAAGGGTTGAGATTTCCTATTACTGTGTCAACTTAGATTTTAGTTGATGCAGGTAGGTCTTTTGCTCTGAGTTGTCTAATCATTCATGAGTAATGGAAAATATGCCTCGTGATGGTTGTGAAGTTGTGATAAGAGGCCTAGGTTTCAAGGCATACTTAGTGGGATTCATGCTAGTTCCTATTTTAGAGGTAGTAGTAATCATGGTGGATATTCTCTACATCCATCCTATTCGCTTCAGAGTCATCCTAGTCGAGCGATTCAGTTGGCACTTCAGATTACTGGTGGAGGTTAGTGTAGTGCCATATACCACCTTAGCTAGGTGTTGTCCAGTCCTCAAAGGCTTTATTTTTTTGTCATTCTAGTTGTGGTGCTTATTTTTTGTCAGCCAAATTTGTCGGTTTTGGTTTATCTCATGTCTCATTTTATACGCGTGGAGCTCTTAGTCACTATTTTTGAGATTGCCCAAGTTGTAGGGGAAATTTTGTTTCATCTTAGAGTGATTCCCCTATTAGAGTTGTTTAATCCTCCACTAAAGGTGTTTCTCATCATCAAACGGGTGGTTTCGAGGGTACTCGAGGAGTTTCTTAGGGAGTCGTTAGTCACGAACTAATGGGGATTATTTTAGTGCTTTTTTGGCTTAGCTGGGTATTATAGGAGGTTTATAGAGAGCTTTTCTTCTATTGCTTCTCCATTGACTACGTTGACTTGTTAAAAGGTAAAGTTCTTATGATTGGATGCTTTCAAAAATAGCTTTTAGAATTTAAAAGATAAGTTGACTTCAGCTTCGGTCTTGAATTTACCTGAGGGTATAGAGGGATTTATGGTTTATTGTGATACATCCTTGGTTGATTTAGGCTATATTTTGATGTAACATGGTAAGGCGGTTTCTTTTGCCTCTAGACCATTAAACGTTTATGAGAAGAACTATCTTACTCATGACTTGGAGCTGTTAGCCATGGTTTTTGCATTGAAAAGTTTACATCACTAATTGTATGGGGTCCACATTAATAACTTTTCTAATCATAAGATCCTATAGTATGTATTCACTTAGAAAAAGCATAATCTAAGGTAAAAGAGGTGGCTTGAGTTGCTCAAGGATTATAATATGAGTCTTCACTACCATCCAGGTAAAGCTAATATGGTTGGTGGTGCTCTTAGCTAGTTTTCCATGGGTAGCTTGTTGTATATAGATAAGGATATGGGGGATCGGTGAAAGTTGTTCACTATTTTGCTAACCTTGGTGTTCATCTCTTTGACTCTTAGAATGGTGGTAAATTGGTTCTATAGGTTGCATAATCATCTTATGGTTAAAAAATAAAGGAGAAACAGGTATTGGATCCACTGTTGATAAAAATCACATATGGTCTAAGTAAGAAGAAGGTGATGTCTTTTGAAATAGGTGGTGATGGTATCTTGAGGTACCAAGGGAGGTTGTGTGTTCCCTATATGGATGGGTTGCGAGGCAGGATTCTAGTCGAGACTTACAAATCGTAATATAAGGTTCATCCCAGTTCAACAATGATGTATCATGATCTTAAAGAGATGTATAGGTAGAATAATATGAAATGGGATGTATCCAAATTTGCGGCTAAGTGTATTGTGTGTGAAAAAATGACGATGGAGAAAATGAGGCTCGATGGGCTACTTTAAGAGATTGAACTATAGGTGTGAAAAGGGGAGAAATTAATATGGATTTTGGTTACTGGCCTTGTACAATTACAAAATCAGTATGACTCAATTTGGGTCATCGTAGATAGATGACTAAGTGCACCCACTTCTTGCCAGTAAGGACTACTTATTTTGGTGAGGATTATGCAAAGTTGTTCCTTCAGAAAGTCGTAAAGTTGCATGATGCACCTGTCTCAATTATTTTGCATCATGGTACTTAGTTCTCTTCACATTTTTGGCATTCTTTTTAGTGTGGTTTGGGGACTAAAATGAGTCTCGGTACGACTTTCCATCCACAGTCAGATGGGCAAGCCAAAAGGACTATTCAGACTTTGGAAGATATGCTGCAAACCTGCATAATTGTCTATGGTGGTAGTTTGTTCCACTATTTGCCTTTTATTGAATTTTCTTATAACAATAGTTACCATTCTAGCATTGTTATTACCACGTTTAAGGCATTGTATGATAGGAGGTGTAAGTCCCCTATTGGGTGGTTCAAAGTTTGTGAAATAGAGATGTTTGGTGTGTATTTGGTTTACCAAGCTATGGAGAAGTTGAATGTAATTCAGGATAGGCATATGGCCTCCCAAAGTTTTTTAAAGTCCTATGCAGATGTGAGGCGAAGGGATTTGGAGTTTGAGATTAGAGATTGGGTGTTCTTAAAGGTATCTCCCATGAAGGGAGTGATGCTGTTTAGGAAGAAGGCAAAGCTCAGTCCCTAATATGTTGGCTCATATATGGTTTTGAGAAGGATTTGTAATGTTGAATATGCATTGGATTTTCCCTCTAGAATGAGTTCTGTTAATCCGATATTCTATGTGTCTTTGTTGCGAGGATGTGTTGGTGATCCTTCGTTTATTGTTCCCTTGGAAACCATTGGTATTTCCAATTCTTTGTCCTATGATGATGTACCAGTGAGGATCTTTCATTGGCAATTTTGTCGATTGTAAATGAAAGACATGGCTTCGGTGAAGGTTCTATGGCGGAACCAAAAGTCTAAGAAAGATACTTGGGAAGCTGAGGAGGGCATGATGTCCAAGTATTCATTTGTATTTCCAACTCTAGAAAATCGTGCTTGAGGTATGAATTTTTCTTAATGTCTTGTTTTCTATCTTTGTTGGTGATGGATTTTGAATTTCTTAGTATTTAATTTCTGTCCTAAAGGGAAAAGTAGGGAAGTTTGGGGTTAATAGTGCTTGTATTGCCTCGTCTCATCATTTGAGAACGAATGATATTAAGGGGGAGACTGAAATACCCCAAACTTTGGCCCTTGCAAAATTTCTTGAGTCTTGAACCTTCTGATCATCATACGAGTTGCACCATGATTCATATGGTGTGTATATAGGTCTAGGACCCTAGTCGTATTTTTGTTTAGTGTCATATTGTCCATGTTTGGTTCAAGATATGAGAAGACTTCATATGAGTCGTATATTCATGATACAAGAAGTATAGTTTCCAATTATATGTTATCCAGTGTCTAGCCCTTGATGCTCATTTTGGGATGACTTGAAGGGTAGTAGTCATATGGTAATGGTACTAGTTAGGATAAGGAGTCGTATGTTGGGAAGAATGTGGTGTCCAACATTCTGATCAAGTTACGAGTTTAGGGTACCACTCGTATGATGTGGATATGAGTTGAGGGTTCTAATCTTACTCTCCTATTTTTTTTTTACATATTTTAAGCTGAGGGTATTTTGGACACCCCAAGCACTTAAGACCCCAGTTCTTATGACTATTGGTTCCCTTATTCTACACATTAGAAGATTTAAACACTCTCTAAAAAACTCTCAAGAAGATTGGGCTATGGTTTCCTCAAGGTAGTAATCTAGAGGATTAAGGATCAAAATCTCTTAGGGAATCTTCGTGACTAAGGCATGTGACTCCTCCTTCATTGTTAGTTCACAAAAATCATGTGTTTTAAACATAGTTCATAAATTATAAATGGTGATAATGAAAAACATGGATGAGGGTTTGAATGCATTTTGTTGAGTATTGTTTTCTCATGTCTTAAATTTTGGTTACATAGGTTTAGATGATGGTTTTGCACATGTGGGTGCTTGAAAGTTCTGAATTAAACTATGGGGTCACTTTTAACCCTATATTGATTGTTTTTGGCTTGATAATGGTTTGATTATTGTATGCCCTCAACTTGTTTGTGAAATTGTCAATGAGAAGAATATTGTCACCTATGAATTGTATTTCGAACTATGGCATTGGCCTATGAATGTTGATGATTGGTAATTGAGGTCTTGATGACCATAAACTGATTTAAATTATAACCTTTGTTGTTTAACTGACCAAATGGGTTTGAGTCCCTAAATATTGAATTGAATTGAGGTATTCGTTTAGATAATGGGTTTGACTCCCAAAGTTGATTAATAATGATTATGGCATGTTGTACACTTGGAAGTGAGGTTGGTTTAATGATTCCAACGCGGTGCCTTTACTAAGTAATTGGATTAATGGTTGTGCATATGTGTAAAGAATATTTTAATTAGGCTTTAAAGTAGGATGTGTAGCCGAACCGTGAAAGTGGAGCTCGAAGGATTAACACTAGAAATAACACTAGCCTGTGCGGTTGTTTATATGACGGGAGTTTTGAGTCCCCCAAATGGATATATGAATGGAGTTTCTAGTCCCCAATATTGTATACATTTGTGCTTAAGTCACCTTTATTATTCTGGGAGGCTTGAATCCCCCACAAAGGCATATACGGATATGGATATTCTCTATTTCGTGCGGCTACATGCACTGGGGCCTTTCCAGCTAGGGTAGAGTCAGAGCCATATAGCCCGTGGGTACCTTGTAATATGACAGTTAAGCTACACAACCTAGGTTAAGGTTTTCAAAGTACATGTTAAGCCTTGTTCCCTATCTTGGTATGATATAAATTTATATATGTATGTGATTGCATATGGTTATTTAACTTGGTTTTGAATGATGTCATTATTTTATTCCTCTATCTCTGAGTTACAAGCTATCGTTCTAACCGCTAACCATCTTAGGACACTATATCCCCACTCGATTTAGGAACCAAAACTTTGTCTACTTTACCTGCGCAGTTATCAGGTGTTTGAGTGGTTCGTGAGTTGACATTGAAGTGGTGAGCTTCCATACTTCAAATGGCGTCATTTAATTGTCTTTATATTCTATGTCTTAGACTTGTTTAGACTTTGTTTTTTTTTCTATTATTGGAGGCATGTCCTAACATTTTATTGACTTTGGAATTGTGGAGTCTTTATTCGATTACTGTGGGCTTAGATGTGTCATTTTGGTGGATTGATTTAGACACTTCATGAGTTATGATTAGTCTTATTTGGCGCTGTCCTATTATATGTTTAGAATTCATCTAACTCTTGAGTTTGTTATGTTGACAAGGCTAGGTTAATGGTGTGATCTCCGGTCCACGTGGGACTTGATATACCCATAACGTCCAGGTCCTGGTTTGGGTCATGAAATCTCATCCAAAACATAATACACCTTATCACTTCAACAACTAACTTTAACCTCTTCTTAGGAATTCACTTGCACACAATGCATTCATCTAATTTTATACCAACCTTACATTCAAGCCAATCATTATAACCACATATGAAATTCTAGGCGACCAATCCACCTAGGAGTTTTCACATATTATTTAACACCACTATCTATAACAACTTCCATTCACTATTACCAAGAAGTCATACCTAGAATTTTCGACTAACTATGTCATATACCACAACTTTGCCTCAATATTCTTTCATAGTTATATCCTTAGATAAAATAAGCATACAATTATCCTTCTCAAATAAGGAACATTTACTCTCTCCTATCTAAACTATAGTTCATCCATTTCCATCACCATGATCTTTAGATAAAGAGAGGTCAGTGAAAGGTTAGAACATGAGATCTTAAAGCATGAAAGAATACTAGAATAACTTTGACACTTAACTGAGGCCTGAGGAATATTGTATCAACATCATGGATTTATTAAAGATATCTAATACAAGGACATACATGATATAATGAAAGTTTTCACTGGTTATTAAGGGTGCACCATCATTTATAGGAACTGAGCATACTATATAGATGAGTACAAAAGTCATGAGCTACATGACTTGAGTTTTTAGGTTCATAAACTTATCGAATATGATTTGTTCTTCTACGTGAATTGGAACTCCTTATACTTGGAACTGGAGCGTATATGATTCTTTTTGAAGTGCATGAATCTGAGCTATGATTATAGAGCTGACTTTTAAGGCATGTGTAGATGTTATAATGAATGACGTACAAAAGAAATTGTACCAAGATAATAATGAGTCGGGTACCTTTCTTCCCCACTGTTGTTCTAGAACTTACTAGCATCACTACTAGAATTTGAAAAACCTGTCTTGGTTTCTTTTTCAATCATCGTCCCCTTAGATTTAAGCCATCGTTCTAAATTTAAAGACCCCTTTAATCAACTCTAAACTGAAATGCAACTACTCCACTCTAGAATCTGAGGTATAACAATACACATACATAATAAATTCACCCTGGAAGACTATATCTTAAAGTGTAAAACCCATTACTAGTACTTTCTTATGAGATAGAACTCTTAACTTTATATAGCCCTAATAGTCATCTTATAATAACTTAAGCACTTACTGGCTTATAATCTTCAAGAGTATCACCATACCCTGACTTAACACCATTTAGAATTTCAAACTCTTCTTTCTAATAGCTTAATCATCAAAGATTCAAACATAGATTCTAACACATAATATGGATATCGCCAAAATTTAAATGGACTATAATAACATATTACTATTCAATAGGAATCATGAAATGATAATCCACACAAAATTGTATGAATATGCTCAGCCTTAACAAGCTCCTATATCACAGTGGTCACAGCCTAATCTCTATCCCGACTAAAGCATTAACATACTCTAAGTATCTTTTAACTGAGAAATCTCGCTCAAAGTGATATTAAATAAACTCTCAACACCTCTCTAGCCCCATGGATACATAATATACTAAGTCCAGATAAGCAATATCCCTACTTTACTACTGCTAAACTTCTAGGGTCATGCTTGTAACTCAAGGTCATATGTTGTTATAGGATTTTGACAAGAGATCTGAGGGAACATCTGACTTTTTCTTTGTAATGCCTCAAGACTACCCCCTAGACATCACACGGTGCTTAAGACCATAAGTTATCCTAAGCTAATCCTTGTACTGGCATAACTCATGAATGAAATACATAAATCTTAAAGAAATAGGTGATAGATAAATATTTTCTAAATATGATCAATACAAACTCTATTAAAATGATTACAACTTTGAATATACAAGACAAAACAGGAATCAAATACATTAACTCTACTGACTGTCTATTAAGCCTCTACTAGTATTGACTATAGGTGGTAAGGATATGACCCCTAACTATCCCTAATCAATACAACTGGAAAAAGAAAGAAAAACGCTACTCAAACTGTAACTGACTCGAACCTTTGAATCAAAAGGGCTCATCACCTGTTGACTGGAAGATGCAACTGTTTGATTATGAATATGCATGCTATAACTTGTACCTACATTATGAATCAATGTAGCACATAGAAATATACATGGATCAATACTTTTTTACTGTACTTAGCATGTGGGGTTGAATGCAAAAGTAAAACAATATCATAATGTTTATATAAACTTGTAAAAATATGCATGATAAGTGTAAATGACTCACACCCACTTGAATAACTTAAAGATGACAATCATAAATCATGAATAATAAAGAATACTGTATAAATCTTGTGAGTCATAACACTTAGTTCTAAAAGTTGTACTTTTACTTTTTCTATTAGTGGATTAAGTAGGACTGAAGTTAAGTCTGTTTTGAAATCATGCAGGCTAAGTGTAAAAAGGACACACCTTTATATCTGTAAACTAAAAGCTGAAATCTCATAGCTAATATCAGATGTAAAAAATAATATCTGAATAAAATAGTGAACCTTTACACTTAGTTTCTAAAAGTTGTTCTGTTATCCTATTTTAGGACTTAGGGAGCTTTTTTTAAAACTTTTTCTGTTATTCTTTTCAATTTGGGAGGTTATTCTAACCGACATAAACTATGTGAGCTATCATGGAGTCCAACGAGTAGTTCCCCTAAGGGAAAAACCTCACCTTGGGGAGAGGTGTCGTACTCTTGCCAAGGAGTATATCCTAAGCTAAGTGAACACAATCTGTATTTGCATCAATATAAATGGTAATGATCTAAATATATACTTACATTGGCTAATAGTTCTAGGGCATATGAACTAGGATACATACCCAACTCAGTGCTAAATACTACCCCCTTTTATCTGTATGCTCATTCTGTAGGAAATCCACTTTCAAACAAGCATAAGGGTTTACAATGAAATCCAAAAATGCTTCTCTTTCTTTAAATTTCAAACTATATGAACAATGTAGATTCCTTATCTTATCTTAGGATCAAAAAATCAATTTCTTTCTTAAATCTTGGTAAACAACTTATAGAAAAGGATTAAAATCATTAATTTTCTTGAAGTATCAATACTTAGACTTAAGGCTTAAACCCCTTATTTTAAACTCATGCCAATTCATAGAAAAATGTTATGCTTAATATACTTATTGAAATACTTCAACAATATAAAGATAAGGAAATCAAGAATCAAAATATCATGCTTAAAACTTAATTGGAAATCTTAAAAATCATACCATACACATAAAGATGTGAAAATAGACATGTACTTCAACATTTAAATCCCTTGTAACATTATAATCTTCAAATACTGATAATTGGGTATAAGCCCTAATTTGCAAAATATGAAATCTTAAATAAAGATCATGTTTTGGGCACAAGGATGAAAGGAGTATCTTTGTTCATAACCCTACATACCGTATTTGATTAATTTAATGTAGAATCTTAAACTTTGAATTTCTAATGATGTTTTTGAAGCATCGTCTTAAAGTTCATGAACCCTAAAACTTGATTTCTTGGTTCTCTTGAAAAAGGAACATTGAAACCTTGGATTTCCTGAAGTGAAAGTTGAAGCTCTAGGGTTTCTTGGAGAGAAATTTGGTGAGGAATAAGTGTAATATGCTTACAATAGGGTTAAATCTTTTGTTTTGACAATTTGGGGTCATGGAAAAATTCTAAACTACCCCTAGAAATTAGAATTCGTAACTAGAATGTCGTTTAAGGCTTCACCGCGATGCGGTGGATACCTCATTGCAATACTCACCGCGACCTGGTGCAATCATGGTGAATCACTGGAAATTGACAATTCCTATTTTGCACTCCACTGTGATGCACCAAGGAATCCATCACTATATCCACCGCGATGTGGTGGAATCACAGTGTGCTACAATTTTGGGAAACCCAACAGGATCCAATTCTCATCTAAAAGATCTAAAACTCACCTGATGCATGCTACTTATGCCCCTGAACATAACTCAACTCAAAAACTTACGTCTCGGGGTTGGGAAGGCCACTTTAGAAATCCTCAAAGTTAAAAGGATTCCAAATATGACTACGTCCCTCAACACTTAGAGAAAATTTCAAGAATTAAATCCCTTAAGTATAGAGCTAAGAGATAAAACAAGCTAGGATAGTATGGGGTACTATAATATCTCCCCCTTGGAAATATTAGTCCTTGAATGAGACTAGTTAGACTGAGAATACTGTACAAAGGTAACTGAGATCATTTACTGAACATACATGACTAGTAACATGAGTGCATAGCTGAGTCTGAAACATGATACATGAACAAAATATCATTACTGAGCTGATTTCTTGAATACATGCATTGACATGAGAATGGTTATAAGGCTGAGATAGAAACGAGAGAGTCAACCTATGAGTAACCATTACTTTAGTTTGGATATGATTTCATGAAGAAACTTTGAGAGGTTCAGGAGTATTACTTGAAGCATGAAAGAATACTATACATAATTGGGACACTTAACTGAGGCTTGAGGAATATATTATAAATATAATGGATTCGTCAAAGATGTCTAAAATAAGGACAGACATGACATAAACTAAATTTCTCTGACCATAAGGAGTGGAAGATGAGTACTGGAACCTAACGTACTGTAAAGCATGAGTGTATGAGTCATGAGCTGCATGACCTGAGTTTGGAGTTTATAAACTCATGGAACATAATTCGTACTGTTGAATGAACTGGAACTCCTCATCCTAGGAAACAAGAGAGTACATGTTTCTCTATTATGTGCATAGACATGAACTATGATCATGGAGATGACATGTGAGGCATTAGTATATATCATGATGACTGAAATACAACACTGAAATAAGAATAGGTTGGGTATCATCCTCCCTTACTTATGTTCTTCAATACTCTAGCATCACTACTAGAATTTGAGAATCAAACTTGGGTACTTGTTATATCACTTCCCCCTTAGCTTTAAGTAAGTCTGTGGACCACTTTACTAAACTCTAACATAACTACAATCACTTTACTCTAGAGTCTGGGGTATAATAATACACATAAATACTAAGCTCACCCTGAAAGACTGCATCTGAAAGTATAAAACCCACTGCTAATACTTCCTTCTAAAATACAATTCTTAACTTTATATAGCCTCAATAGTCATTATATAATAGCTTAAACACTGACTAACTTGGAACTTTTGGGAGCTTCACCATCTAGAATTTCTACTCCCTTTTCTATTTTCTTAATCTTCAAAGATTCAAACATAAATTCTAACACTTAACATCGATATTCCCAAACAATAAGAATCAAAAATCACACTTAAAATACTCAACACCATCTATCCCGAACTCCTCAAAATAGCTATTAGGAACACCAGGTACTATATAACTAGCCTTCTTCCACTTAGCAACTCAAGGGTACTACTAACCACACACGACACATAATAACCTTAGAAAATAATGCAATCCCATATCACCTTAGGCACACCCCTACATCATACCTATACCATCTTACTTAATCTCAAAGAAATAAACTTAACTTCTTTCATTGAATATTTCAAGCTTATTAGTCCACCTCCATATAACTAGCATCACTAACCAAGAAACCATTATATCCACCTTGATAATCAACCATTGTTCAATCTTAATATCTAGTGCTAGGAATATTTAAAAGCCAACCTCATATACTATTATCACTTGAAAGATATAAAACAAGATATTAAGAACTACTAGTCCATTAGAACCTCAAAAGAATAATATCGATCGTAATTATATTGTGTAACTTATTAAAATCCATTAACATATCCTCCTTCGAAACATTAAGAATATTTACCCATCTATACACCTAATTACTTCCATAGTCCTATAAGTTTCAACTAAAATCCATTTTGCAACCTCTAGGGAATCCTAAATTACAATACACAACGACCCAATACTTTTATTAATAATCTATACCTTTTCAACACAAAAAATGTCATCAATAACTCCTTTTATACTTCAAGCAACAATAATTTACCTTAACTAATAACTTCTTCTGTACCTTCCACTAAACTAATACACAAGGATATATCACGAAAGCACAAAATCAATAGCGTGCATAAGTTTATCTCTATACTTTCTATCAATTGTCATTCCTACTTTTCCTTTCAACACTTCTATACCCATACTTGCAACTATAAAAAGGCTCTACAACTTATGAATCATAACATTACAGGTTGAAATATCTATTAAATCTAAACTCTATTAAATAATTTAGATTCATAGTATCTTTTTTTATTAGCATAATTTTTATTAAAGGGTTATTGAGAAATTTGAATACATATCTTACTCAATCTTAACTGAACAACTCATATGGATAAAGACATAACTTTCAATTTGAGGAACTTATAACACCTTAGCGAGCTCCTCTCAAGCCCCTTATTTGACGTCTGAAGTTACAGATAGTAAATCTGAGAGCAAAATCTTAGGAGGGATTCGAACTTTCTAATCATGTTATCTCAAGAATATAATATAGATGGAGAATTATGGAGGAATACATGTATTGACAAAAGTTTTTGAGAGAAGAAATTAACAATATGATCTAGTGTGTGAAAGATACGAGACATTTCTTAAATGCCCTACAGCCTCTGAAAGAAAGGTATAGATGTGTCCGTACCATTTCGCAAGACTCTAATCTACATGGCTTCATAGACACCCTAGGACAATTGAAGTATATGCTCTAATACTATGTTTTTAACGCCACAAGACTACCCTCTAGACATCACACAGTGCTTAGGGCTACGAGTGATCCCAAGCTAACCCTTGTACTGGCATAACTCATAAGCAACTAAATGAAATACATAAATCTAAAAGAAATAAAAGGAAGATAAATATATTCTGGATATGATCAATACAAACTATATTAAAATGATCACAACTAAGATTATATGAGACAAAACTAGAATCAAATACATTAATTTTACTGACTGTCTACTAAGCCTCTACTAGCATTAACTATTGGTATTCGGGATATGAACCCCAACTATCCCGAATAAATACAACTAAATAAATATAAACAAAGGTTACTCGAACTGTAACTGACTCAAACCCTTGAATCAAAAGGTCTCATCACCTGCTGGCTGGAAGCTGCAACTGTTTGATTATAAATGTGCATGCTACAACATGTACCTATATTATTAAACAATATAGCACATAGATGTATATGTGGTTCAGTACTTTTGGAATGTACTAAGAATGTGGGGGTGAATGCATTGGTAAAACAATATCTCAATGTTTATATAAACTTGTAAGAAGATGCATGCTAAGTGTAAATGACTCACACTGTCTTGAATAACAGAAAGCTAAAAATCATAAATCATGAATAATAAAGCATACTATATAAATCTAGTGTGCCATAAAAGTTAGTTCTAAAAGTTGTATCTAAAAGTTGTACTTTTACTCTATCTATTAGTGGAATAAGTAGGACTGAAGTTAAGTCTGTTTTCAAACCATACAGACTAAGTCTAAAAAGGACTCACCTTTATATCTGAAAACTAAGAGCTGAAATCTCATAGATAATATGTGATGTGAAACAATATCTGAATAAAATTGTGAGCCTTTAAACTTTGTTTCTAAAAGTTGTTATGTTTTTCTATTGTAGGACCTAGGGAGTTTCTATTAAAAGCTTTTTTGTTAGGCAGTTTTTTATAACCTACATAAACCATGTGAGCTATCATGGAGTAGAACGTCTTATTCCCCTAAGGGGAAAACCTCACATTGGGGAGAGGTGTCATACTCTAGCCAAGGAGTATAACCCGAGCTAAGTGATCAATAATCTAAATTTGTACGGACATTGGCTCATAGTTTTGGGGCATTTGAACTAGGA
This sequence comes from Capsicum annuum, assembly GCF_002878395.1. Classification (NCBI taxonomy): domain Eukaryota; kingdom Viridiplantae; phylum Streptophyta; class Magnoliopsida; order Solanales; family Solanaceae; genus Capsicum; species Capsicum annuum. The sequence goes on along the minus strand of NC_061120.1, from coordinate 39,982,370 downwards.
CATATGCCCAACTCACTGCTAAATGATAATCCCTTTAATTTGTAAGCTCATTATGTAGGAAATCCACCTTAAATCTAGTATAAGGGTTTCTAATAAAAACAAATATGCTTTTTTTTCTTTAAATTTCAAATTATATGAACAATGTGGATTCCTTATCTTAACTTAGGATCAAAAGATCAATTTATTTCTTAAATATTTATAAACAACTTATAAAAGAGGCTTAAAATCATACTCTTCTTGAAATATCAATACTAAGACTTCGGGCTTAAAACCTATGCTTTAAATTTATGCCAATTCATAGCAAAACGTTATGCTCAATATACTTCTTGAAATACTTCAACAATATCAAGATAATGAAATCAAGAGTGATAATATCATGCCTAAAACTCAATTTCAAATCTGAAAAATCATATCGCACGTTTAAAGATGTGAAAATAGACATGCACTTCAACATTTAAATCACTTGTAACATCAAAATCTTCAAATAATGATAATTGGGTATGGACCCTAATTTGCAAAATATGAAATCTTAAATAAATATCAAGTTTTGGGCATAAGGGTGAATGGAGTATCCTTGTTCATAATCCCACATACCTTATTTGATTAATTGAATATAGAAGCTTGAACTTTGAATTTCTAATGATGTTTTTGAAGCTTCTTGTTGTAGTTCTTGAATCTGAAAACTTGAATTCTTTGTTATCTTGAAAATGGAATGGTGAAACATTGGATTTATTGAATAAAGTAGAAGTTCTACGGTTTTCTTGGAGAGAAATTAGGAGAAGAATGAGTGTAAAATGCTTAGAATAGGTTTAAATCTTCCATTTTCACAATTTGGGGTATGCAAAAAGACTAAACTTCCCTGGAAATTAAAATTAATAACTGGAATGCCATTTAAGGCTTCATCAAGATGTGGTGGCTACCACATCACTATACTCACCATGATGCAATGCAATTGTGGTGAGTCACTGAAAAATAACAATTGTTATTTTGCACTCCACCGCTATGCACCAAGGCAGCCATCGCTATAGCTATCGCAATTGGGTGGAATATTGGAGGGCTACTATTTTGGGAAATACAACGGGGTCCAATCCTCATTCGAAAGATCCAAAACTCACCAATGATATAAACTTACGCCCCTTAACATGAATTAGCTCAAAAACTTATATCTCGGGGTCGGGAAGACAACTTTAAAATCCTCAAAGTTAAAAGTAGTCACATTGGTCAAAATATGACTAAGTCACTCAATACATAGTGAAAATTTCAAGACATAAACCCCTTAATTATGCAGCTAAAATTTAAAACAAGCCAAGATTAGTATAGGGTATTACAGGCTTAGTGCACAATTTTCATATATATGAATAAACTCGTTCAAGCTTTGGAACTTAAAGTCACTGATGGTATCCTTTTAAGCCCGCGTGCAATCCCATAATTATCCATGGGGAAGTCTAAGAAAACACTATTAGAAGGAATATAAGCTTAATCTTTCTATTACCTCGAGAATAAGGCAGAGTTGGCATGAATGGAAAAAGAAAAGAATTTGTATAAGTTTGTTAGAGAACATAGCTACAACATGAACTGAGATATGAAAGAAGGGAAATATCTCCTAAATACCCTACAGCTTCTCAAAGAAAAGTAAAGACGTCTCCATACCATTCCTCAAGACTCTTCTAGACACGGTTTTATAGACACCCTAGGACACTTGAAACTTGTTCTCTAATACAAAGTTTTCATGAACCGAGACTATCCCCTAGTCGTAACATAATGCTTAGAACTATATGTGATCCCAACCTAATTCATGTACTAGCTTGATACTTGAACAATTGATTTCATATATATATATATATATAAATGCTAAATAACTGAGAGAAATAATAATCAGCATGAGATAAGTTGTTTCAATAAATAACTGATCAAAGTTTACAATACTAAAATCTGAGAGAAAGAGAGAGAGGAAATTAAATTACAAATACTAACTCTGACTGACCATCTATGAATCCTCTACTATATTGACAATAGGTAGCTAAGACATGCCTCTAACTATCCCTAATAAATACATAAGAATAATGAAAATAAAATACAGGAACTACAATTGAATTGAGTCCTCGATATAAGACAACTTATCATCTGCTTGCTGAATACTATGAACTGTTTGAGCCTGTTGTGTGAGCTATATTTGGTACCTATATTATGAAGGAATGTATCCATAAATGCATATATATGTTATTACATCGGAATGTACTGAGTATGTGAGACATGCACTAAATCATGAAAATACTTAATAGATGCTTTAAAACTGAGGTCAAAAGCTATTTGCTGAAATATGCATTTAAATAATGGCTGTATGTAAAAGTTTTACGACATAAAATTTTTTTTATCATGAGCTAAAACATTTCTGTAAGTTGGAAAGATATAGAAACATAAGTACCATATAAAAATCTCAAGTTAAAGATTAATAGACTACAGAACCTTAGTGAGGATTATGTATGAATACTAAGTATAAGTTTATAAATATCTATAATGAATCCAGGACCAAGTAAATCCTGTCCTGAAATAATATGTAAAATTAAATAAATGAATAACTGAATAACTGATAAACTGAACACTTTGTCATGCAAACCTGAGGTTATATGGTCTGTATAGTGAACTGAGACTACGGGAGCTAGTATTTAACTGATATGCCCCAATTGGAGCTAATCGAGGTCCAACCTATAACCGTATCGAAAGGGTGTTAATACCTTGCCACAAGTACTGACACTGACGATGTGTATCCACAAAGCTGATGTCTTAAAAGACCATGGTGTCAAGCCTAAAATGATGGGTTACCCCTAAGATGGTGTCAATCCCAAACTGATGGGTGACCCCTCATAGCCAATGCTCGCTACGTGGTTATTGAACATAGGTACTTCTACTAATGACTCTGCCTAACCGATGGAGGACCCTCCATTCCTGTGTTAACTGGGTTCTAAGTTCTACTCCCAGCTAAACTAACCTGGAAGCATAAACTAGGACATCCACTTAACACATATATTCTCAAATATGGTATTCTAATAATAACAGTGCATGCATACTCTGAAGAAATCTTAAACATATTAACTGAGGTTTTGGGCATAATGTATTACTAGGGAGTGCTCATTATGAAGATATTATAAATCTCATGGTTCAAATGTGGTACTAATAACTTGAAATGCTGAAAGTTGTAGCATGCATGATCATCTAGGTATTCAGTGTTCATAACCCACCAGCATAAAAAAATACAATTAAATACAATAATTTCAAAGTAATGATATGATAAGAAATAACATGACATAAATTCATGAATCCAATTATATCATCAATATAAAGAATCATCATGATTAAAGTATGGAAAAATTCTTGAAATTATGCGGGAACCTATTTCATGGTTGAATTTAAGAATCACATGGAGGAATCATGGAATTTATGATTTTCATGGAACCATAGTGTATGGAATTCATAATATTCAAGAATGGAAATAGTTATTTTAGGCATGAGGATGAAAGTAGATCCTTATTAAATACCCGCATACCTGATTTTCATGACTTTTTGAAAAGAGAAACTTGGATTTGGAGCTTTGGGAGGTAAATTCTTTTAAGAAACCCTTGCTTGATGTTGAGAATATGGGAAGAAACGGATCATGTATTTGATATATTTGGGGTTATGGAATGATAAAATCACGTTTATATCAATCATAGGATAGTTAGGACGTAAATGACTTGTTTACCCTCAAAAAATTGAAAAGAAACGCGGGTTTTAGCATTTTTGAACTAGGTTTGTGTCACGCTGAAAATCAAGGAGCACAAGGTCCTTGCCACTCTAAAATCGTTGAGACTTACTGGTTTCTTACAAAAAAGCTCATAACTTTTTGCTGAGGTATCGGATTAAGGCAAAATTTGATGCATTGGAAAAAGGACACATTTATGCATAGTTTTTTTGGTTCTTGAGATAAAAAAATCCATATATTCCAGAAGTTATTCATGTTAAAAGTTGACACATTTAGGAACGAATACAAAAATTTTGTCGAATCAAAAGCTCTTAACTCAACTTTGCTCTAAGTATTTTATAAGAACATTTTTAACCTTACAAGCATTCTTCACACTAGGTTAATGATCATGACACATATATTTATATACAAATCATGGGATTAGAGTTTTTAGATATAAGAACAACAATTCGAATCTTATCCTAAAAATACAGGTTGTTGCAAAAATAAATAAATCAAGTCATCAATCCTCGTAACATAAATGCAACCATAAAATTTCAGCACTCCCTTAGAATCAATGGTGTTCCTCTCGGACTTACCACTCAACAACTTGTCATGATGGAATTGAAGCTTACTATCCTCAAACTGATGATCTTGAATCTTCAAAACAAGCAAAGACCTTACCTCAACACTAGCAAGAATCCATCTAGGGTTTGCAATATTAACATTAACAATCGAGTTGGCTAAGGATTGAACTCGTGCCAATAACATTTGAGAAACTAAAATACAAGCCAAGATACCCATACTCACTATCTTCTGACTCAAGGCATCTGCTACAACATTAGCCTTGCTCGGATGATAGAATATGGAAATATCATAATTATTAAGCAATTTTATCCATATACCCTCTCTAGCATTAAGTTCCCGTTAGGTCATTAGATGCTGAAGACTGCGATGATCAATGAAAATCTTATAATGCACACCATAGAGATAATGTTTACAAATATTTGGCACAAACCTACCACCACCAACTCCAAATCATGAGTGGGGTAATTACGCTCATGAACATTGAGCTGTCTCCAAGCATAAGAAATGGTACGACCCTACTTCATTTACACACAACCTAGGACAACACCGAAAGCATCACAAAACACGATGAATTCCTTCACCCTCAACAAGAAGGGCTAAAACAAAAGCTAAAGTATAGAAATACTTGACCTTTCAAATGCTTGACTCACACTCCTCAAACCATCAGAAGGGACCCTCCTTCTGAGTCAATCTGATCATTGGCACTGAAATAGTAGCAAAACCTTTAACTAATGGCCTATAATAATCGGCCAATCCATTAAAGCTACAAACCTTAGTTGGATATGTAGGTTTGGCCAATTCACGAATTGCCTCAATCTTTGTTGGGTCTACCATAATCCCATCCTTAGACACCACATGCCCAAGGAATATCACTGATCCTAGCCAAAACTCATAGTTAGAGAATTTGGCAAAAAGCACATGATCTCTCAAAGTCTAAAGAATAATCCTCAAATATTGCGCATGCTTCTCTCTACTCCTCAAATATACAAAGATACAATCGATGAACACAGGAATGAATGAATATTTGTAGGGTTTGAACATATGGTTCATCAAATTGATAAATGCAGCCAGAGTATTAGTCAAGACAATTGATATCACCAAGAACTCATAATGACCATAATGGGTCCTAAAAGATGTCTTCAAGATATGCTAAGTTCGAATCCTCAATTGCTGGTAACTAGATCTCAAATATATCTTAGGAAACACTGCCTCTCCTTAAAGCTGGTCAAACAAATCATCAATGCAAGGAATAGGATAACTATTCTTTACTGTCACATTGTTAAGTTGCCTATAATCAATAACAATGTATTGAGCCATATTTCTTCTTCAAAAAAATTAAAGAAGCTCCCCAAGAAGATCTACTCAATCTAATAAAACCTTTACTAAGAAGATCCTAAAGCTAAGAATTTAGCTCCTTAATCTTGGTAGAGCCATATAGTAAGGTGCGATTGAAATAATCAGGTGCCGAACTCAATATAAATAGCAAACTCAATCTCATGGACAAAGGGAATATCGAGCAGGTCAGTTGGGAACATTCAGGAAACTCACAAACTATAGGACAAGAGTCAAGCGATGGACTCTCCATACTAGTATTACAAATATAAGCAAGATAAGATTTGCAACCTTATGAAATAAGCCTCCTAGGATGAACATAAGAAATAATCCACATTGTATCATAACTAAACACTGCTTACCATATGATTGAGGGTATGCCAAACATGGATAAGGTACCACTCTTGGTAAAATAATCCATGACCATATAACAACGCGATAACCAGTCCATGCACCAAATTACCTCAAAATTCACTATATTTAGAACAATAAAATTAGCATGAGTATCAACATCTCTAACTATCACCACATATGATCTGAAAGCCTAATCCACTCCTAAAGAATCACCCATGAGGGTAGGTACACGTAAATTTATAGATAATAAATCACAAGAAATCTCTAACCATGGAGCATTATAAGCAAAAACATAGGAGTAATTGGATCCCAGATAAAATAAAGTAAGGGCAACTAATGAAACACAAAAATTATACATGTAACAACAATATCACAAGACTTAACATCCGGTCTAGAAGTACTACATATAACTAACCATGCCCACCATTAGGCTGGGCTACTGACTGACCTCCTATCCTAGCTGCTTAACAACCTCCTAGAGTACCCTAGAAACCACCCTTATGACTATGAGAACTACCTCTAGTTGAGGGATGAAATGCTTAAATATGGGAAATACTCTATTCTGAAGTAATAACCCCCCCACGACTAGGGCACTCATGAGAATAATTACCAAAAAAGCCACAACAATAACTTGCTTCCTGAGCTAAAAAGGATCAAATAAATCTTGTATACCTAGAATAACCACTATAACTAGAATAGCCAAAAGATGAAACACTCGAAGACTTACCGCCAACCTAAGTTAGGCAATCACTAGCACTAGACAAACCTCAATTTGTAATCTAAAGAGATGCTTTAATCGGTCGTGGATGACTCTGATGATGATAGGATGGATGCAGAGGTTATCCAATATGAGAACTACTACCTCTAAATCGAGAACTATCACAACAACTATTGAAACTACCCTGGTATCTTGGCCTCTTATCGTTGACCCCTTGGACCTCACGATGTATCTCCTTCATTACCTGAGTGTGATCCAAAACATTAATAAAATACCTATATGTAGAAACTAAATATTGAGTAGACATATGATGGGGAAGTCTTAACTCTCTAACAAAGCAACAAACTGTCTCATACACAATGTCAAGACTAGAAGTAGCATACATGTCCAACTCGTGCAAATAACCCTTAAATCCAAAGCCCTTATGAAGCCATGCTCTAATCTAGAGAACTATCCCTCAAATAATCCCTAAGGCTATGAGGCATAAACTTCTCCAAGAACATCTCAGAGAACTAAGTCCATGACAAAGAAGAACATCCGGCTTGTCTAGAATCCATATAACCTCTCCACTAATATTGAGCAACCAAATCCAATTGAAATATAGTGGAAGCCTCATAACAACTCTTAATAAGGACAAAATTATGGAGCCTATCATCACAAGCAATTAAAAACTCATATGCATTCTCTCCCAAATCACCAAAAAGCCTAGGTAGAGCCAACCTCAATAATCTAACCAATATCTTCTTTTCCTCAATATACATAGATGTTTGGACAACCACTAGCTGAGCAACCACTACTATATAAAGGACCTTTACTTTATAAGCCACAACTATTTGTTGTTCCCTAACCTCCTTACACTATAATTAGTAGACTATGCACCATCAGATGGTGCACCTCCAACTATCCCCCAAAGCTAAAAAAGGTATCTCTGAGTACTAAAGAGGAAATAAACCCTGGTGAAAGCTGAGCTGGTCCCGAGTTTATCGTTGGCTGCGGGCAGAAGAATCTCTGGCTCAGGAGTGGGAATAGGGTATAGCAAAGGCCCCCTATCCTGGACCCTAGTTAGGGACATATCTCTATGATATCCATGACCTCTGGGTCATCCATGAATAGGTTTAGTATCCCTAGATTCGATCTCGAAACCCTTATTTTGTATAGCAGTAGCACATATCTTGGGCCTCTGAAAAGATTGAAATAAAAGAAATACTCAATAAATAAACTAAGAATCTTAGTAAGATATGAGTGAAAGAAGTGAAGAACATCCAAAAATGTCTCATAGCCTCCTGAAGATAGGAAACATATGTCATCAATCCAATCCGCAAAACTCTACCTGACTCTTCTTCTGGTACCTATAATACCAATGAAACCTAAACTCTAACACCAATTTGTCATGACTCAATTTATGAGTCATGATGACACCTACTAAATCTCGTTGGTAGATAAGTCAAACCATAACAAAAGCCAAATATAAAGGGTTAACTTGGTGGAAATGACCCATAAGTCCAAATAGGAAATCCAACACAAACATAAGTAACACAAAAGAAATAGTTTAATGGTAGTCACTACATAAATACCATCCCATGACCATGTAGAGCCAGTGCAAGAGCATCTAGTAATGATAATACAACCCAAGTCTTAATACAGAAAACATAATCTTATCTTGAAACTAAACAAAAGATATGAAAGATAGAAGGAAATAGGTTACTCCATCTCTAAGAGCTCACCCTATCTTTGGCTATCAACACAGTATGAATGTTGATCAACATCGACAACTAGTACTTGGATCTGTAACAAAAAGGTATAGAATTGAAGTATAAGTACCAAAAAAATAGGTAATCAATAGGATTCATCAGCCAATAGAGCTAAATCATGATATAAATATGATAAAATGTAAGATAACATAATTAAGTCAAGGTATAGACAAACCTGAAGTAACTTCTACATCATTGTGTATAAATAAGTAAATAAAATAATAAATACTACCATAACTTAACAGAAAGCATCAAGACACGTAATCATAACTGAAAATTAGACCCCATACTCCAATTGGTACAGAAAAGTAAATAACCTATCACAAGCCCCCATAAGACTTTAAGGTACACATAAGATGGTATAAGCCACTGCCATCATTTACCAATATTCATTATTCCACAAGAACTCACTCTCATCATGCTACATTATAGTCACTTCTCAATTTCAAGATTAGCCAAATTGTTATTTTTAATCTCACACCCCGATATGCCATATCATAAGAAGTATATCATCATATCATAATATGTATATCCAGGCTCAAACTTGTAAATATAATCAATAGACAGATTTAAATTAGTAATTATATCATCAATATCATATCATCCTCAGTACTTAAATATAAATATCATCAATATCATAGCCATCCTTCAGATACAAACTGGTAAATATCAATATAATTAATAGTATTAACGATAACAAAAGTAATAGTATTATCAGTAAACATCATCCCTGACATCAACCAACATAACCATCAAGTGCCAAAGTTTTTGAAAATTACTTCAATAAGCATTTCCAAGCATCTAACAAGCGCAGAAAAGTATACAAAAGATAACATGCATCTCAGCCTAAGGTGGGCCAAGGGCCCACTTCTAATCCTCAAAGTTTCATTTTAAGGAAAATACTACCTGAAAAATGCTTAAGGTATCTAAATATAATTTTATATGTTAACAATCCTTAATTAGTCCTAAGATAGGAAATTCACCAAAAATATGTGTAACTAAGTCAATTATGTTTAATTTATGAATTTCAAATAGCCTAAACTATCCAACTAACCTAAAAAATTTCAATTCATTATACAAATACCTAAAACCTATCTCAAATTTAACAAAATATAATAAAAGTACTATGAACTTGCTCAATCTAACAAGGGAGAAAACCTAGGCTACCTCATTGTAGAAGAAAGCTTAAAAGATTTACTAAATCATTGCTTTTTCATTTCGAGAAGCTCTTGCAATATGCCAAACTATAACAATAACATTCTACTCATCAATATAAGAATAATTATATCGATATTTCACCATTATGCTTTAGGTCCAAAATTACCCAAAATCTAATATAGGTCCGACTTATGGAAAAGCATATTTTTGAAACCAACCTAACATTCCCTCATACACAAGGAGGTATTACCCTAGTAAATAGGTGAATTTCAAGCTAATTTGGGGCTAAAATTAGGCTCCCAAGGTTTTTGGATTTTTGAAAAAGAATTAGAAAATCCAATATGAATTAGAGGAACCTTACCTCAAATACGATGGAGAATCAAGAAATAATCATTAACTAAGATCCCCGAGACACCCACAAGATTTAATTTTAGTCTATCTCTCTAATTAGAGTCTTAGATCTCTTAGAAATGGGTGAAGAATGAGCAAAGTTCGGCTAAAATGGCCTATTTATACTGATCCCAGGTACTAAGGTCTCGCAATCATAACCCAATGTTCACAATCGCCACATCTCGTGGCTACACTAGTGAACCATAATTGCGATACGACACCATGATTATAGAACTTATGGCTTGAAAAAGGTACAGTCATCGCGACCCTTGGCTCGCGATTGCAATGCTCTAGATACATCAGTAGACTTGGAATTATCCAATTCTCTGCCTAGCTGTGTAGATTAATCCGCAATCCTGTATATGCAAATAGACTATGTAACCATACAAAATTTAACATTTGAACTTAATGGCACAGTCAAAATATCCATCTGAGGTCATTTTAAAGAAATTTGTGTCCCACACCTAATTTCTAGTTTCTTGAATTTTTGACACATAGGTCAAAATAAGCCTAGGTACCTCGGGACCCAAACCAATATTCCACCTAGACTAAAATTGATATTCTGGAGTTGCTAGAGTAGTCAAAATTTTCATTTGAGGTTGTTATACCAATTTTTTTCCAGGTATCTATTTGGATCTAGCAGAGACTTCAAAATTTGAAAATGAATCTAAAAACCAAACAAACAGCTCAGTAACCACACTATCAATATCAAAAAGACAAAGGACTTGGGGAATCTATTGGGAAGCACTAAATGTAAAAATATTGAAAATAACCTGAAGGGTCTTTACGAAAGTTTTAATGGTTCCATGGAGTCTAAAACATAGAATTCAGTATGAATGCATATTTTGTTTGTACGCATGAGATTCAGAGTGTATTTTAAAAACACAATTGGACTCTATTTTTACTCAAAAAATTTGATTCATCAGGTTTCTGATACAACTGCTTAATAGGTCATTTGACCCCTTATGTGATCTCCACGTATGCGACTTAGGGTTGCTTAAGGGACCTTGACCATTTGGTCAAGGGATGCTTAAGAAATGATTGTGTCCTAATAAGAAATAATTGATAAAGCGACCTGGTTGTCACTTGACAAATACCCGCTAGCAATGCAAGATTGCTAAAGCAATAATGGAGCTACTTAAGCGATAGGGTGACCACTTAAGTGGTACCTAGTGGATATTTATCCCTTTTTCTCAACCCAATTTTCTAGTATCATTTGAAATGAAATTCATACAAAATTGTGAGATCAATGAGAGAAAACTTTGGATATCATCCATGTAAGATAAGGTAAGCTAGCCGAACTATCCTTGATCATTTCCCATTAATTTTTATTTTGAATTTTCATTCCAAATCATGGTAAGTTCTTAGATATTAGAACTTGAATTTAAAAGATTTAAGGAATTATTTGAGGCCCCATTTACGCTTCATTTGTGCTCAAGATTTGATCATATATTTCTTGTTCTATAAGGAATCTCATGACAGATGCAATTTAGGATTTTGTTTCTAGACTTTATGGATTTATTCTTGATCCAAAATTTAACCAAACCTATAATATTGAAATATGGATCTCATTTTACTCCTAATGATATTTATATTTCTATTTTTATAGTATAGTACACATTTTGATGTCATAAAGTAAAGACGGTTAGACAATTTTAGTATTTTGGTTATCTCTAGTATATTTTGTTGCCTTGGTGAGTTCTTGAGTATGCATTGGTGGTTCATTCTCTCTAGAAAATATGGAGTTGATTTCTTATGATTTCAGCCGATGATTTAGCCTCGTTTGTGATTTTATTCTTCCTCTATTTTAATCTTAGCTCTAACATAATCCAATAAAGATAGGTCTAACTTAGATTCAATCGTTAAGTGGGTATTTAGACATAGATCAGACTTGTTAGTTGAGTTTCAAATGTGGTGCCTCAGAATGGTGGCTTGGAGGTTATGATAGGATTGGAGTGTGGATGCTTTCCCAACTGCAAGGCAGTGTTAGATGGTTATGATTGCAAAATTTGGCCTTGGTGTAAAGAATTTAGTTTTAAGTTCTAGAGCTTGTGTGCAGCCTTTATTTTTTTATTTAATATTAGTTAGGATTTTTTCTATAGTCCAGTTAAGCTTAATTTTTGCCTACCTATTTTGTCCTCTTTATTTTTGATGTATTGTGGTTTATAGGTGTTTAGATGGTAGTGCAATTGGCCTGATACTGGTTCCTTCACATTTGACCTTGGGTTCTACTTATCATTGGAATTTTTTTATGATTTACTCAGCAGAAGTAGTATGTGTGAGTTTGATTCAACATTGATTCATACTCTATTATTGGGACATCCTGGGGAGGATCGTTATGTGGAAAATTTTTATTCTTTGGAATCCTAGCTATATATTTTGAGGGATATTCATAGCAGTTATGACATTGGCATAGATTGCAAACCTTGGTTATCTCGATTTGTATTCCCGGGTATTGCCTTATAGGATTTTTCTAAAGTTTTTTACTTTGTATTTTCGGTGGATCAACTTCAATTCATTAAGATTAGATCTTCTTCTAGGTTTAAAGTATATAACTGGTTTAGAAAGGTAGGACAAGGTTGTATTTTGATTTTTGTAGGTGGTTGCATAGCTCATGCTTTGGTTGCCTTTAACTGGATTAGTTTTTTTCTTGGTTACGCTGGTATTGATATGGTATTAGTATTCTATAGTTTGAATTTGCGTGAATCATCTTTTTTCAGTTCAGTTGGAGGCCAGTTCCTGGTTGAGATTGAATTTTTGTTATTTAGGATGGAAAGAAAGAAAGTATGTGCAAAAAGGAATACCCATGGTAAAATTCCTTGGAAGTGTTAGATCTTTTTGGAGGTTATCTAGGAAGTCGTTCTTGAACTATTCTGGCCTAGTCCCTCATCCCTTTAAGCCTTTTTGCTCTATCTATCCATTGACTTCTCCAAATGAATGTCCTTTTAGTAGTGGATATTATAATGACGCTTTATATATTTTTCTCAATTTATGTGCATTTATAGTATTTTGAGGCTTCCTACAGTGGCTATAGGTAATTTATAACTTGTAAGAGTTATTGGTTCGGTTAACAGATAGTTGTTTAGATTTTTGGCTCATTTTTCAATTTTAGAGGTTTTGCTGTTAAGATTTGGTCTCAGACCAAAACTCCTATAGATGACCTTGGATGAGAATTTTGATAGTTCTATCATCTCCAGATCATTGATTTTAGAATAGAAGGACATTTGGTTGAGGTACCGAGACTTTCAGACCCATTTTAGGCTATTAGATAGATTATATAAAAAAAGAACTATACGCATGGGATTCATTATTAGACAAAATGATCTTGGATGGAAAATTTAATGGCTTCATTGAGTCCAAACCGTCAAATTTGATACGGTAGGATTTTCTTTTTTGCGCACGAGGTTATGAATGAATCTCGAGAACCCGATCAAACTCTTCTAAGACTCAGAAAATTTGATACATCATAATAATCATCTATCCTTATCGGGAATAAATGTATAATCATAATCATTCTTGCGCCTTGTTGGGTATCAATGTATCATCATAATCATCATTCAAAATCAAATCGGGTATAACCAACATCATCATCATCTTTCGGAATTAAATTGAGTATATATATATGTACATATATATAATTCTATATATAAATTTAGTAAATATTTGGACTCAAACCAGTAGCCACATCATTATAGTCGGTGGCATAACCAATAGCATATGTGCTAAGATAGTCAAGCATCATGAATTCTAGAATAATTACAGCATAACTTTCATAAATCAATAAGCACAACTTATAGCATATTTAATAATACAATTGCTAACATCATTAATAAGAATGTTTTCTAATATGATTACTATCATAGTTATTTAGCCTGGTCATAATCATATGTAGTAACATAGACAATAACTTATCGAAAGCATGGTCAAATGCTTATCCTTAGTATAATAGATAGCTTATAAATGGCATAACTAATTTCTTATGACAACATGATTCATATCTCATAATAGCATCAGTAACACTTTAATCCATTAGTCTTTGAACATTACTTCCAATGTCATCATTACCATAACCATCAAGTGCCAAGGTTCCTCAATATTTCCTCAAAGAGGCATTCTCTAGGTATTTAACAATGTATAATGGTTTCAAGAGAAATAATCATATATCTTGCTTTAAGGTGGGTCAAAGAGCCCACTTCTAGATTAAAAAAAAACACATTATATGGCACGTTCTATCCCAAACTAGGATAAGGTATATGAATCCACACTTATATGTTTAACAAGACACAATAACCCTAAGGAAGAGATTCTTTCAGAGCACTATATAGCTTAATCAATGTACCAACTATGGAAACTTCCATTAGTGTAAGAAACTAAGGATAATTTTACAATAAGCATGGGTGTCTAAAGCATTTTTATCTAACTCTAGTGATCTATGGCATTTTCATGCTAAACATAAGACATAAAGCATAAATCACCTATGTCATAAAGAAACAAGTTAAGTGTTTCAACTATACGATTTGAAAATAGACTAAGCAATTCAACTAACCCAAGTGTTGCATTTCATAATTGTAACACATAAAAAACATCAAAAATCAAAAACAATATCATAAGAATACTATGATATAGCTCTATTTAAAAAAGTATAAACCTATCCTACCTCGATGGCGAAGAAAGCTCAACGATCAGCTAAACCACCCTTTTTCCCTTCTGAAAAGCTTTTACAATATTCCAAGCTCTCAAAATCACATTCTACTCATCAATACGAGAATAGTGATACCCTTATAGCACCATTGTGCTTGGGTCCTAAAAATTACATCAAAATCCCCATGTGGGTCCCACTTATTGAAATCACAGTTGCGAAATCAACCTAACATTCTTACATGCTCAAGGAATTGTTACCATAAAAATGGGTGAAAATCATGCTAAATTGGTGATAAAATCAAGACCTCAAGGTTTTGGGGTTTTGAGAAAGAAAATGGAAAAATCTACCATGAATTTGAGGAATCTTACCTCAAATTTGTAGGATATTCGCAAAGATAAGTGTTAATAAAGCTATCGAATCACACACAAGCTGCAGTCTCACTTTATCTGACTTTTTCGGGTTTAAGCTCTCAAGAAATAGGTGTGAAATGGCTAAATTTGTGACCTAATGATCTACTTATACCCATATTATGTACTCATTTCCCGCTATCGCAGACCCAGACCTGCAATCAGAAATTTAGTGGTTGCACACGCAAGTTGCGATCTAAACTCATGACCTGCAATCGCACAACATTGCTTGACAAGGGTACCATGATCATAGCCCATGGCTTACAATAGCAACTACACCAGATGACAACTAAAACTTTGAAAATCTTCAAAGAAAATCTTTAAAATTTCCACCAACCCATCGGGGGTTCATCTGTAATCCCAGATACTCAAATAAACTATGGAACCATACAAAATTTGATGTTCTTGAATTAATAGAGCAATCAGATTTTCCATATCATTTTGACAAAATATGGGTCCCACGCCTATATTTCATTTTCTTAACATTTGACCAATTTATTGAAATGAGCTTGGCTGCCTCATGACCCAAACTAAACGTTCACCTAGCCTAAAATTAACATTATGGAGATTCTAGCATTGTCAAAATTTGCATAAAAAGTTGTTTTACTTAAGATTTAACCTAGTGGCTAGTTGGAACTAGCAAAGACTTCACAACAGAGAATTGGCCCTAAAAATCAAATGAAATACCAGGTAACTAAATTGATAGCTCCAGAATGTCATAAATGACTTGTGCAACTATGGAAAGGCTCTAACGGTTAAAATTAGCAAAAACATGGAAAATAACTAAAAAGGTCATTAAAATATCCATTAATAAAGGAACCTTCGTCCGCAAAAGTTAAAGATTAGGATAGACCTAAAGTATTAAATAGGAGAGGATACTGCATCCACATCTTTCTCTGGATCTCCTAAGTGGCCTCCTCCACTTGGTGGTGCCTTGACTGAATATTAACTATAGGAATCTCTCTAGTACGCATTCGCCTGACATCAATAGACAAAATGCACATCAGCTCATCCACAAAGGTCAAATGCTCGTCCAACTATAATAAGTCCCATCTAAGCACATAAGATGGATCAGGAAGGTATCACTACAACTTACAAACATGGAAAACTTGATGCACAACACCAAAATATGGAGGTAAGTCTAACTCATAATCCACCTCACCAACCACATGAAGTATCTCTAAAGGTTGAATATATGTAGGACTGAGTTTGCCCTTTTTTATGAACTTCATCACACCTTTTATAGGTGATGCATGAAGGAATGCCAAATCACCAACGCCCAATCTCAAGGCATAAAGCTTACGGACTACATAGTCCTTCTCCCTATTTTGAGTCAGCCTCATCCTATTTTGAATCACCCTGACTCTATCCAACAACTACTGAAGTAAATAAGTGCTCCAGGGCCAAACGTCAAAGGTTCCAAACCGACCAATCAGAGGATGACATTTCCTACCATATAAAGACTCAAACGGTTCCATATCAATAATTGAATGATTGTTTTTATTAATTGTTGTAACACCCCAATTTGTTGAACCGGAATGCTAAATGATGCTCATGACCCCGAAGGACGACAGGCCAACCTATGACTGATATCTGTACCTGTATACTACATAAAATATTAAATAATGCCGAAACATGCACTGAAAGGACATAAGGTTCAATACTGAACATAACATGGATGAGATAATATCTGTGGGGTAATACAATATCCAAGACAAAATAGTAATACGAAAGTCTGAAACATAATAGTTTGCATCTAGTCATAAAGCCTCTACTATCTGAATAATCTAAATAAGGAATTAATGGGACATGTCCCCAACTAACTCCAACTAATAACTAATCAGTGAAATAGTGGAGAAATATTCATGTCCTTACAGGATGAGGACTCACTTCTATTCTGACTGTTGAGACTGGAATCTACTGCTGATCTAGAACTCATGTCTCTAAACCTATTGTGTAACATAAGAAGAAAGAACCATAGGACAAATGCATCAGTACAATGGAATATACTAAGTCTACATGTGAGGTAGGCTAATATAAGTGTTAACATACATGAATAATGCTCGCTGACTGTCTAACATGAATGCGAGAATACATACATAAATACGTAACTATAACTTACACTGTGATATTGTGATTACTGAATCTGAATACTGATGGCATGACATACTAATAACTAATATAACTGATTGAATAAATAGTTGTATCTGAATGTACCTGATAACACAGGTGACTATATCTGACATTCCTAAATTTGATAAAATTATCTGAGTTCCTTACTGTATCTGAGTCGATTGTATCTGATAATCTTAAATTTGAAGAACTATTTGAGATCTTTTATTGAGATTGGTACTAAAACTTTGGGAGGTAGTATTTAACTGACATGCCCCTGCTATGCCATTACGACTGAGTTGGGGTCCAATCTGTAACCCTAATTAGATGGGTGTCAATACTATACCACTGGTAAGGACAAGCTATGGATGACCCTTATCTGATAGAGTCTCCCAAAGAGAATAGTGAGGCCCTTATCCGACAGTGCTTATCTACCTCATCAACCCTCATTGGATAGTATTGATGTCTCAACCTATGCTGGCTACATAGTTTTAGAATGCAAGGATGACTTGTAAGGATCATACCCTCATTTGATAGTATGTGTCCCCATCCTTGGGGTCACTCGCTGTGCATATTCCTACTCCCATCTAAATGGACACTGAACATGATTTACTGAACTGAACATGAGCTGAGTTACTAAGTTTCCTTAACTGACGGAATACTACTGATATTTGACAACTGACGGAGTCATGAGATTATGGGGATTTTTCCTGAGTCATAAGGCTATCTGAAGTCTAAGGATTCATAGCTTGACTAAGAGTATCGTGAAAACATGACATGGGTCTAGGTACAAAGCTAATGTTTTGGATACAAGTACCCCCAGGATTTGATGGAAGGAAACTGACAAATCATGACTTACTTGAATTATTAATAATCATCATAATACATTTACTGAAGCATTTCATCAAACATGTGATTGGCATAAGCTTGTACGTACATGGGGATTTTGTGATATCATGCTAATTAGACACTTTCCCTTCATCTAGGCATTCAACACAACACATAGAAGGCTTATAATTGTAACCAACATCATATAACAATTAATTGTTGATAATCTCTGAGAGTTTGAAGTACTTTTTTGAGATTGTCTGCATAATCACGCACAGTGCAGGAATAGACCAGAATATCATCTTTGAAGACTATGTTGAACATGTCCAACTACTGCTTGAACACGCGGTACATCAAGTCTATGAAAGTTGTTGGGGCATTGGTAAGACCAAATGACATGACTAAGAATTCAAAGTGACCATACCGAGTACAAAAAGCTATTTTCAGAACATCACGTTCTCTAAATTTGAGCTGATGATAGCAGAATCTAAGGTCTATCTTAGAGAAATAGCTGGCACCCTGAAGTTGGTCAAATAAGTCATCGATTCTGGGAAGAGGATACTTTTTCTTGATCGTGACCTTATTGAGTTGATGGTAATAAATGTACATTCTGAGAGAACTGTCTTTCTTGTGCATAAATAAGACTAGTGCGCCCCACGGGGAAACATTGGGTCTGATGAATACCTTATCTAGAGATCCTTCAACTATTCTTTTAGTTCTTTAAGTTCTGTTGGTTCCATTCTATATGGTTGAATAGAGATAGGCTGAGTATCTGGAGGAATATCAATGCCGAAGTCTATTTTCCTTTCGGGAGGAATTCCTGGAAGATCTTTGGGAAAGACATCTGAATATTCATTCACTACTAGGACTGATTCAAGGATGGGAATTTTGGAACCAGTGTCCTTAACTAGAAAAAAATGATAGACACATCCTTTAGATATCATTTTCCTTGCCCAAAGGTAGGATACAAGTTGACCCCTGAAAGTGGATACACTACCCTTCCCTTCAAGGACGAGTTCATTTTGAAACTAAAATTGGACTATACTATTTTGGTAGTCGACTATGGCATAGCTGGAATGAAGCCAATCCATGACGAGAATGACATCAAAATCTTTCATCTCTAACTTGACTAAGTCTGCTAAAGTGACTTTCAGAAATATCATAACTAGGCAGTTCCTATTTACCCACTGGGCTGTGATGGTTTTGTCCACTAGGGTAGAGACTGATAAGGGCTCTGCAAGAATTTTGGGACTGATTCTAAAATCAACAGCTATATAAGGAGTAACAAAAGACAAAGAAACTCCTGGATCTAGCAAAGTGTAAACATGTACATAAAAGATCTATAACGTACAAGTAACTACATCAGGAGAATTTTCCTGATCTTTTCGGGTCTAAAAAGCATATAGTCTATTTGGGCGTTGCCCGCTAGTAGAATTAGTGGTGGCACCCTGCTGATTTGAACAATTGGACTGAGCTGAAGAGAGGAGATGACTCTGATAACCTGACTGAGGAAAATCTCTGACTCTGTGCCCAGGCTTGCCATAACCTAAATAGACATCACTGCCAGCTCTGTAAGTACCCTTATGGTTCTTACCATAAGTATGACAAAGGGGATTAGTTTGGGCATTACTGATACTGCCCTAAGACTTAGAGCCTGACACTCTATCTCTAAACATAGGAGTTGGAGCACTGGCTAAAAAAAGATCTAGAACTGATGACTTAGGGAGAAACCGAGAACCGTTTTCTCCTTCTGATTTAGGCTAACTAAATTTGAAGCTACCTGTCCTAGCTTTTTTATTTTTCTTTTCCCTCTGCTTAATCTTCTGCTCCTTTATCTGATGAGCATAGGTCATAATTCTAGCTAAAGTCATGTCACTATTTAGCATGGCAGATTTGCACTCATTAACCATGCTATTATTTACTTCTGTAGCGAACTTACTCATCTTGGCTCTACCGTCTGAAATCACATGAGGGGTATATCTGGGTAATTAAGTAAAATCTAGAGAATACCATTTCACTATCATATTTTTCCACATGAGGTTGATGAATTCTAGCACCTTAGCCTCTCTAAGCTTTTGGGAAAAGAATCTATCTAAGAATGCAGGGACAAACTCCTCCCACTCTATAGGACCTGCGTTATCTGACCTTTCTGACTTACACTGTTTGAACTAAGTATGAGCCACATCCTGCAACTGGTATGTAGCTAACTCAGCACTCTCAATGGTAGTAACCCCCTTGATGTATATCATTTTTTGAACTTGATCAATGAATTCCTGAGGGTCTTCATCTACTTTAGAACCGTGGAAGGACGGAGAATTCATTCGGGTGAAGTCCCGAATACTAGATGCAGCTGAGTTGGCCACTGCGTTGGCCGAAATGACAGCTGGTCACTCATTATGGGCAACTACTAACTAATCAAGAGCGGTAAATGCTGTCCTAAAATCCGCATGAGAAACATGATCGCCCAAAGGTTCTTCGGGCTGAGAGGCTGACTTATTTCTTCTCTTAGGAGACATTCTAAAATAAACAGAAGAAGTAGATTAGACTGAGATATTGACTTGTTATTATGCTCACTGACACAACATGAATACTGAAATAAGAGAAACTATTCCTAAACATCTCATAGCCTCTTGCACATAAATGTTGTGCGCAACACACCCATGCATAAGACTCTACTAGATACGGGTTTCAGACTTCCTAGGACTCTATTGAACTATAGGTTGTGATACCAAGTTTGTAAAACCCCAATTTGCTAAACCAAAATGCTACACGGTGCTTATAACCCCAAAGAACCACAAGCTAACCCATGACTGATATCTATACATGTATACTGCATAAAATATTGAATAATGCATAAACATGCACTAAAAGACCATAAGGTTCAATACTGAACATAACATAGATAGGATAACATCTTTAGGGTAATACAATACCCAAATCAAAACTGTAAACACTAAAGTCTGAAATATAATATTCTGCATCTAGTCTGAAAGCCTCTACTATCTGAATAATTTTAATATGGAGTTGAAGAGACATGTCCCCAACTAACTCCAACTAATAACTAATCAATGAAATAGTGGAGAAATAATCATGTCCTCTAAGGATAAGGACTCACTTCTATTCTGACTTCTGAGACTGGAATCTACTACTGATCTGGAACTCCTGTCTCTGAACCTATGGGTAATATAAAAAGAAAGCACCATAGCACAAATGCACCAGTTCAATAGAATGTACTGAGTATACATATGATATAGGCTAATGCAAGGGTTAATAGTCATGAATAATGCTAGCTAACTGTCTAACATAAATGCGAGAATGCATACATATATACGTTACTATAACTGACACTGTAATATTATGATTACTAAATATAAATACTGATGACATGACATACTAATAATTGATATAACTGATAGCATAAACAGTGGTATCTGAATGTAGTTGAAAACATGGGCGACTATATCTGACAGTCTTAAATCTTGTGGAACTATCTGAGTTTCTTACTGTATCTGAGTTCATTGTATCTAACTGTCTTGAATCTGAAAAACTATCTGAGTTCTTTTATTGAGACTGGTACTAAAACTGTGGGAGGTAGTATTTAACTAACATGCCCTTGATACACTATTATGGATGAGTTGGGGTCCAATCTATAACCCCAATTAGAAGGGTGTCAATACATTTGCAAACTCTACCAAGCCTAAGTACTTCTCCCACTATCCTCTAAAATCCATAACACAGACTCTGAGCATATTCTAAAGACCTAAATAGCCTTCTTTGACAGAACAACTTTCTAGAGAAAAGGTTGTACTTAGATCCATTAAAGTGCCCAACTCTACCTAAAAAGCTCTCCAAAATATTAAAGTGCACACAAAACCTGGGTCTAAAATAATAGAAATGGGCACACCATGCAGACAAACTATTTCTCAAACATAGATATGGGCCAATTTCTCACTACTGAAGAAAATCTAAAAACGAATGAAATATGCTGACTTAGTCAAATGATCCACATTGACCAAAATACCATAAGAACCATGGGAAGTGTGAGGCAAACCACTAACAAAATCCATGGTAATCCATTCTCATTTCAACTTGGGAATAGGTAACCTCTGAGTCAATCTACCATGTTGTTGAGGCTCGGCCTTTACCTACTAACAACATAGGCAACAAGCTACAAAGTTTGCCATATATCTCTATATACCGCTCTACCAATAATGCAGTCTCAAATCTCTATACATTATTGTTGTGGGGGATGAATGGAATATCTAGAGCAATGATCGTCATGCAAAAACAACTTAATCAAATCATCGATCCTTGGAACACAAATTCGGCCATCAAATATCAAAACATCCTCAGAATATATAGTGTTCCTCTCGGAATCACCACTCAACACATGAACACGAAGGAAGTAAAGCTTACTATTCTCAAATTAACATTTTTGAATTTGCTCAAATATCTAGGACCTCACCTCCACACTAGCCAAGATCCTTATAGGATCTGAAATATCAAGGTGAACTATTATGTTTTCTAAGGACTTAATGTCCTATGCCAATGACATTTGAGAAACTAAAATACAAGCCAAGAAACCCATACCCACTGCCTTATGACTTAAGGCATCTACTACCATATTAGCCTTGCTTGGATGGTATAAGATAGAAATATCATAATCTATAAGAAACTTCATCCATCTATGTTGTCTATCATTTATCTCCCTCTGGGTCATGAGATTCTCAAGAGTGTGATGAATACTGAAAATCTCATAATGCACACCATACAATTAATGCCTCCAAATCTTTAGCACGAAGACTACCGCTACCAACTCCAAATCATGAGTGGGGTAGTTACAATCATGTACCTTAAGATATGTAGAAGAATAAGCAATAACAAAAGCCCGCCACATCAATACATAACCTAAACTGATACCAGAAGCATTACAATTAAATCCCTTACCCTCAATAGGAAGAGATAAAATAAAAGTTGAAGTAAGGAATTCCTTGAGCTTTCCAAAGCTCGTCTCACACTTGTTGGACCATCAGAAAACAACCTCCTTCTGAGTCAATCTTGTTATAGGGGCTGAAAACGTAGCAAAACCATTAATATATTGCCTACAATAACAAGACAAACTAGTGAAGCTATTAACTTTAGTTGAAGATATAGATATAGCCCAATCACGAATCGTATGAATTTTGGATGGGTCAATCATAATACAATACTTAGACTACACATTCCCAAGTAATGTCACTAACTCAAGTAAAATCTCACACCTACAAAACCTGGCAAAAAACAAATGACCTCTAAAAGTTTGGAGTATAATACTTAAATGTCGTATATGCTCCTTTCTACTCCTCAAATAAAAAAAGGATGTAATCAATAAACACAATCATGAAGGAATCCAAATAAGGCCTAAATACTCTATTCATCAGATCGATGAATGCGGTTGGGATTAGTCAACCCAAATAACATCACCAAGAACTCATAATAACCATAAAAGACCCCGAAGGCTACCTTCGGGATATCCTCAGTGTAAATACTAAACTGAGGGTAATAGATAACAAATCAATCTTAGAAAACACTGTCGCATCCTAAAGCTGGTTAACTAAATCATCAGTACCAGACATAGGATAACAGTTCTTCACCGTACCTTATTAAGCTACCTATAATCAATACACATAAGCAAGGAGCCATTTTTCTTATTAATAATCAATACAGTATCTCCCTAAGGAGACACACTCGATCTAATAAAACCCTTACCAAGAAGATCTTGAACATTAGAATTTAGCTCCTTAAGCTCGATAGGATCCATATGTTAAGGTGCCATAGAGATAGGTCAGCTGTCAGGCTCAATATCAATCGCAAACTCAATATTATGGACAGGTGGAATACTAGGTAGATTGTTAGGAAACATATAAAGAAACTCACAAACAATAGGAATGAGTCAATCGATGGACTCCCTACACTAGTATAAAAAATATAAGCACAGTAAGAGTTGCAACCTCTTGGAATAAGCCTCCTAGCACAAACATAAGAATTAATCCCCATCAGCTCACAGCTAACTACTCCCTTCCAAAAAATTAGGGGTACAATGGGCATGACAAAGGTAATGATCTTGACAATACAATCCATGACCGCATGATAGTGGGATAACTAGTTCATGCCAAGAATCACATCAAAATACACCATATTAAGAATAATAAGATCAACATAAGTATGAATATCACTAAAAGTCATACACATGATCTAAAAACTCAATCCACTACTAAATAATCACCCACGAGAGTAGATATATGCAATGGCACAAATAATAAACCCTAAGATAACTCTAATCATCATCTATATTAAGCAAAATTATAAGAATAAGTGGATACCAAATAAAATATAGCAAGGGATAGCTGGTGTCACAAAAAAATCATACCTCTAACAATAACATCTAATGTATCATCCTCAGGCCTAGCAGGTATTGCATAAACCTAACCACGTCCGCCACTTGGCTAGAAAGTTGACCAACGTCCTATCCGGCCTTCTTGAGAACCTCCTTGAGTACCCTAAAAATTACCTTTATGATCATGAGAACCACCTCTAGTTGAGGGATGACCTTCTCTAATAGAGAGAACACTCTGAGCTTAAGCAACAATTGCCCCACGACTAAGAAAATCTCGCGAATACTGACTAAGAGATCCACAACTATAATATAATACTTGAGTAGATCTAGAACCAAGAGATCCGTCTAACCAAGAATAACCACCATGTTTAGAATGACCAGAAAATAAACCTCTCAAAGACTAGCTACTACCCAAACTAGGGCGATCACTAGCACTAGAATGACCTTTATCTAATATAAAGTGGTGCTTGAATAGGTCGACTACGCTGACTTTGAGGCTGATAGTATGGATGTGGAGGATACCTACTCTAAGAAGTGCTATCTTTGGGTCAAGAACTATGATGGCTCTCAGTAAATCTGTCGTAAAACCTAGTCCTCTTATCATAGATCTCATGACGCTCATGGTAAATATCCTCTATTACCTAAGTGTGATTTGACAACTCAGTAAAATACCTATCCATACCAACTAAAATATGAGTAGACATACGAATGGGAAGTCTCAACCTTTTAACAAAGCAGCAATAGCTCATACTTATTATCCAAAATTGGAGCCTACCTAAAATCTCATAAACTAATCTCTCAAATAATCCCTTAGGCTACTTGGCATACACTTATCCAAGAACATCTTAGAGTACTCAAGCCATGTGAAAAGAGAAGATCTAGCTGGTCTAGAATCAAAAATACCTCTCCACCACTGTCGAGCAGAAAAATCCAATTAAAATAGGGTATAATACATACATGTCTTAAAAAGTCCCAAATTATGAAGCCTATCCTTATAAGCAATTAGAAACTCATATGCATCCCTCACCTAGATCACCAAAAAACCTATGAAAGCCAATATCAAGAATCTACCCAGCATCCTCTGCTCTATAGCAGGCATAGTAGGCTGATCAACCACTGGCTAAGCAACTACTGGTTGAGAAACTACCAGTGTTGGAGAAACCTTAATTTTAGGAGCCATAACAATAGGTTATGCCTTTTTCTAAGTACCACTCTAATCTGTAGATTGAGTATTATCAGACGGCATACCACTAATAATCCCAAATAGCTAAACCAATGTATCTCAAAGCATTAAAGAAGAAATAAACCTTGGTGGAGCCTGGGATGTTCCTTATCCCACCGCTAGCTATGTTTGAAGAATCTCTGGCATAGGAGAGGAAATAGGACCTAGGGAAGGCAGCCTATCCTGGATCCTAGATGGGGACACATCATGATATTGTCCTCACTCTCTAAGATGATCCCCTTGAAGACTGACCACCACCCAGACCATGGAGGTCTCAGGTACTAGACTTACCTCCATTATTAATCTAAAGTGTTTCCTATACAAGTAGACTAGTCTGACTTTGAGGATGATAGAATAGATGAGGAGAATACCTACCATGAGAACTACTTCCTCTAAATTAAGAACTACTATGGCTCATACTAAGAATAACCTAATATCTAGGTCTCTTATCATTGCCTACTTGGGCCTCATGACGCATTTCTTCCATCACTCGAGTATGATTAAAAACCTTAGCAAAAGACCAACCCTTAGCTACTAACTCTTTGTAAACATAGGAATTGGAAGTTTTAACCCTCTATTAAAGCATTGAACTTTCTCATACCTAGAATCAAAAATAGAAGTTGCATGCCTAGCCAACTCATAAAAGCCAACCTCATACTCTTGAATAGTGATGGAGCCCTACTCCAATCTCAAAAACAAATATCTTAAATATTCTCTAGGGCCGCGAGGAATATAACTCTCCATGAATATCTTAGAGAGTTGATCCCAAGTCAAAGAAGAATATACAGCTTTAGTAAAATCCATATAACCTCTCCACCAACGTTGACCAACTAAATCTAACTGAAATATCATATAATATATACCACGAGTCTCAAAATGGCCCAAATTATCAAGCCTATCCTCCTAACCAATCAGGAACTCGGATGCATCATCGCCCGAAGCACCATAAATCTTGGGCGAAGCTAATCATAAGAATCAACCAATATCTTCTACTTCTTAAAAGACATAGCAGGCTAGGTAACTACTGGCTTAGCCAAATTGCTACATAAAATCTCATACCCCTATATCGTCAATTATACAAAGTATACCATTATTGTATAATATGTATATCTATACTCAAATTGGTAAATAAATAACTGAACTTGAATCGATAAATATATTAATTGCCAAACTTGAACAAGAAAATAGAACTAATAGTTATACTTAAACTGGTAAATATAAATAATTACTAAACTCAAACCGGTAAATATATATAAATAATTACTAAACTCGAACTGGTAAATATAATTAATAGTTGAACTTGAATGAGTAAATATAATTAATACTTAGACTTGAATAGGTAAATGTATTAATAATGTCATAAATATCATTCGAACTAAAACTAGGTATATATATACATGATCAACATCATGAATAGTATCATCAATAAGCATAAATATTAGCATAATAAATAGACGTCAATTCTCACTTAACAAATATAACAACCATGCTTTAAGATGTCTTAATATTACCATAATAAACATTTCCAAGGGCATAACAAGTATAAATTATTTTACCAAAGCTATCATGTATCATATCTTAAAGTGGGTTAAGAGTCCACTTCAAGTCCTCAAGTTCCATTTTTGGAAAATTTGTACCCAAACTAGTCTTAAGGTATATAATATCCATTATTAGATGTTAACAAGCTTCAATTAGCCCTAAGATGGGAAATTTACCAAAATATGAGAAACTAGGTCAATTATGTCTAATTTGATAAATCTAAGACATTCTCACGCTAAACATGAGGAATGAAGTTCAACTCATCTAAGGTATAAGAAAACAAGAAAATATTCAACTCTACATTTTCAATATGGCCTAAATAGTCCAACTGTACTACGTCTTACATTACATCAGCCCAACACCTAAAACCCATCACAAATCTAACCCAATATCATAAGAATACTATAAACTAGCTCAATCTAACAAGGGAAAAACCTAGCCTCCCTCAATGCCTAAAAAGCTCAACGAACCACAAATCCACCATTTTTTCCTTCAGGAAGCCTCCTCCAGATGCCAAGCAATCATAAATACATTATACTTATTAATATTTTAATATCAATTCTCATATATTACCAATTTGCTTCGGGTCCAAAAATGACCTTAGAAAACCAATGTGGGTCCCATTTATGAAAATTGTATTTCCATAACAAATCCAACATTCATCCAAACTCAAGGAATCATTACCCTAAAAAAAAGGTAAAAACAAAGCTAATTTAGGGCTAAAATAATGTCCTAAGGGTTTTTAGAAATAAATAAAGAAATTTTACCAATAAAATGATGAATTCTTACCTCAAATCAGAAGATATTCGCAAAAAATAATGTTACTCTAGTTTCCAAATCACCAAGCTTCAATTTCACTTAGTTTCTCTTTATAAGGTTTATTTTCTAAAGAATGAGAGAAAATGGTAGAATTTAGGAGTTGGGGTTTATTTTTATCCATAGCAGGTCCTCGTTTTCCACTATCGCTGCTCAGGACCTACGATGTAACACCCTGTATTTCCCTAGCATAATCTAAGTCCCAATACATGAATAGTCATATATAAAAATTTTGAAAAACTCATTATTTTTCAGTTTAGAACCAGCCATTGCGTAGGAAATTCAAATATTTCTCTAATGATATAAAATTCACCCAAATCCGATAACCGGGTAAGAAGTTATGACAATTTTAACTTTTAGTCGTTAAACATCATCATTTTAACCCTTAGCGCATCGCGAAGATAGTCCAAATGACAATTTTTAATTTCCAGTCTGACCCACGATGTTGGTGCATCACAAAGCAGGCTGATTTCTAGTTTGGCATTTTACAGTGGGCCTCCGCGATGGTGGCGCATCACGGAGGTGGCCAAATTGGAACTTCAAAGGATTAACATGACAGCTCCATGATGCTGTATTTTTTTAGGCCCCAATTATCCCTTTTCCAGTGGCTGGTCGCGATAGTGGCATATCGCACCAAGGCCAAAAATTGGGATCTTCAATTTTTAGCTTCTCTTTTTAAATTTGTTCATAGGTATTTGATTCTCTTTCCACGGTCCTAATTAACCTAAACACCATAAATAGTCATCATTACTTAATTGGTCACACTATCAAAGATCCCTTTTTCAATAAAAAGAAACCCTAGCTCTTTAATTCAAGGCCAATCCTCAAGAACTCACCCAGAACTTCAAGAAATTCACTATCCCAGGTATGTTAGATGTTCATCCATGGATTCCTTTAACCATGGATCCCAAGTAACCCATTTTAATTACCAATTTATAATCTTTTCAAGTTATTATGTTTTAAATTATGATATCATCAATGAATCTCCACGCACTATTGATTTTATACCATGTTACAATGAAATTATTGTTATTAGTCAATCCTCCATGTTATAACATTATTAATTATTGAATTAAACCATGAATTAATGCTATTATAATGAAGTCATGATATTACTAAAAGTTCCATGACATTGCTATGATTGTTTTAAACCATGAACTACAAGTTTCTTATAAAATACCTATAAGAGTGATTTATTTAATAAAAGCCTTCATGTTTTAATTTCAAAGTTTTAGTATCATTTTAATATTATTATTTTGAGTCTTGGGGGTATTGACTACTGGAAATCCATAGCTGTTTACTGAGTTTAGTCTCAGTACATTACATAGAAGTCTTCAGAACATACTACAAGCATTATCAGAGTAGTCAGATATCAGTCAGTTAAACTCAAAAGAGTCTAATATTTTAGTTTCTTTCAATTGGGAGTAGGATTTAACACCGAGCGAGTGTAGGGATGGTGGCTTACCCTTCAGATAGGCAGAATCATTAGTAGTAGTCCTTATACTCTTGAACTACATAGCCAGCGTAAGATATAAGAAGTCACCTATCAAATTAGGCTTGATATCTCGCAAGGGTCACTCATTAGTTCATGCTTAATACCCTTAGTACTTTCGACATTATATCAATTTAGTAGATCCACATAGTCGTCATTAGTAGCTGTGGCACGATATTAATACCCTTCAAACTGGGATTACTGGTTGGACCCCGATTAGCTCAAATTAGGGAATGTCAGTTAGATGATACCTTTCACAGTCTCGAATACATTCTTACTTATAGTCCTAGTTCAGTTATTCAGTCTTAGTGTTATTTGACCAAAGTATACAGATTTTGGTTATTTTAGTATTTTAGTTTATAGATTTTACTCAGTCCATGTTATATGCTTGGTCATAAATCCCTAGTGTCTACAGATTTTCATATATCTTTAGTATTTACAGACTGTCATGTATACTCGATATTTACATATTCTCCATAGTTTTAGTACCTATAGATTTTATGCTCTCTATTCAGTATTCTATGTTTTACATGCCTATCCTATTAATTATTAGTTCTATTCATGAAACCATGTCTATCAGCCTACCTCATTTAGCATACCAGTACATTTAAAAAACTGATCGTATATCTTTTCTTTTATGCTATGATGTATTATATCATAGTTCTGATGCTAAGTTCCTAACTTGTGATTAGACTTGTCATATCCTCAGCAGTAGCAGTGGTGAGTCCTCATTCTTCGAGAACAGGCTTACTTTATTTCGTGTTTCAGTTAGTAGTTAGTTGGAGTTAGTTACGGCCTGTCCCATCAACTCATATTTAGTCAGTCAGTTTTAGAGACTTTTCAAACATTAGAGTCAGTTATTCCGTATTCAAAAATTATAGTTAGTTATCCAATTTATCATTATTTTATCATATTCAGTTAGTTATTCCTATAGACTCATATTTTAGTTTTGAATTCAGTTAGTAAAACCTTATGACATATAAGTATTCTTTCATATTTACGATTATGTTATCCTATGCTCACAATAGGTAACAACTCATGGGTTAGCTTGTGGTCCATCGGGACTGTAAGCACCATATGACACCCAAGGTGTACTCTCGGGGAGTTACAAACTTGGTATCAGAGCCTAATATTTTAAAGTGTCCTACAAAGTGAAAAATTCATGTCAAGTAGAGTTTTATGCATGGGTGTGTAGTGTGCCACACTTATGGATGAGGGCTACAAGGAATTTATGAAAAGTTTCCCTTCTTTCAGTATTCATGTCATGCGAGAGAGCATGATCTCAAGTTAAACTCTTTGTCTAATCCGTTTCTTCCTTCCATTTATATAACATGCCTCTAAAGAAGAACAGAACAAGAAAAGGAAACCATCCAGCCCTTCAGCCTATCTAGGAAGATCCTCTAGACGAGCATGTCTCTCATGCAAAATTCATAGTTATATTCACTACTCTATCCAATTCCATAGTAGCACCAAATAAATGGCTAACTACTATTCTAGCTAATCCAGTGACCAATAATACTACAACTAGAATTCAGGATTTCACTCAGATGAATCCTCTTTCTTTCACGAGATCCAAGTCTGAAGAAGATCCATAGGAATTATTGGATATGGTTTAGAAGGTCAC
Organism: Capsicum annuum; assembly: GCF_002878395.1. Lineage (NCBI taxonomy): Eukaryota > Viridiplantae > Streptophyta > Magnoliopsida > Solanales > Solanaceae > Capsicum > Capsicum annuum. The sequence goes on along the minus strand of NC_061120.1, from coordinate 39,951,303 downwards.
AGATGTTATGGGGGTGACATCTAGTCAGAGTATTGAGTTGGCTGCATACTATTTGCAGGATATAGCCCATGCTTATTTTAAACAGCGAAAAGTTGATAGGGGTGTAGATGCAGGTCCTGTAGAATGGGAAGAGTTTTCCACAACTTTCTTAGATAGATTATTCCCATTGGATTAAAGAGAGACCAAAGTGTTAAAGTTTATTAACTTGAGGTAGGGCAGCATGAGCGTAAGGGAGTATTCCCTCAAGTTTACTCAGTTAGCTAAGTATGTTCTAGATATGGTAGCTGATAACAGGTCCAAGATAAGTAAGTTTGTATGTGGTGTATCTGATAGTATTGTCAAGGAGTGCAGGAATGCAATGCTTATTAGTAAGATGGACATGTCTTAGCTGATGGTCCATTCCCAATAGATAGAGGAGAATAATATTAAGGAGAGGGATAGAGGAACTAAGAAAGCTAGGAAGGTTAGTTTTAATTTCAATCAGCCAAAGTTAGAAGGTGGTATCATTAAAGTTCTACAGCCCTAGCACCCTCTTTAGCCAGTACCCCAGTATCCAAATTCAGAAATGACAATAGGGATAGGGCACTAGGCTCTATGTCCCAGGTCAGTGTTAGAAGTTCTTGTAAAAATCCTCTTTGTTAGAAATGTGGTAAACACTATCAGGGTGAGTGTAGAGCGGGTAGTGATGTATGCTTCAGGTGTGAAAACCTATTCCATCGAATTTGGGTGTTTTGGGTAGTTGCTTAAAAAGATAGGGATGATCACCAATAAGGCCAGTCCCATCAGTCATCAGTTCCATTCAGTCAGCCAACTCATCGGGTTGCCACTTCCAGTGGTACCAGTGGTCAGCGTCTGAACAGATTATATGTTCTTCAGTCTCGCCAAGATCAGGAAAATTCTCCTAACTTAGTTACTGGTATGTTTTAGTTCTTTTACTTATACATTTATTCTTTACTAGACCTTGGATCTTCTCTTTATTTTGTAACTCCATATATAGCTATCAACTTCAGAGTCAGTCCCGAAACCTAGTAGAGCCTTTTTTAGTGTATACCCCAGTAGGATTTCCATTGTATCTATACAGGTATACAGGAACTATCTGGTCATAATATCTCAAAAAGTTACCTCAGTTGATCTCGTAGAGTTAGACATGATAGATTTTGACATCATTCTCAGCATGGATTGGCTTCACTCATACTATGCCTCAATTGATTGTAGAAACAAAATACTTCATTTTTAGTTTCCAAATGAACCATTCCTTTAATTGAGGGGTATTACTACAGCTCTTAGGGGTCAGTTGATTTCATACCATAGAACGAGAAAGATGATATCGAAGGGGCGTATTTACCATCTTATGCGAGTCAAAGACCCTAACTCAAAAACTTCAACCCTTGAGTCAGTTTCTGTAGTTAGGGAATTTATAGATATGTTCCCTAAAGATCTCCCCGGAGTTCATCCCAAAAGGGAAATTAACTTTAGAATATACCTTCTCCCAGATACTCAGCCTATATCTATTCTGTTATACAGAATGGCTCTAGTTGAACTCAAAGAATTGAAAGAACAGTTGAATGATCTCTTAGATAAGGGATTAATTAGACCCAGAATCTCCCTATAGGGCACACCTGTCCTATTCGTGTGTAAGAAAGATGGTTTTCTTAGAGTGTATATTGACTACCATCAGTTCAACAAGGTCACAATCAAGAAAAAATATCCAGTTCCTAGAATCGATGACTTTTTTGACCAACTTAAGGGTGCTAGATGCTTTTTGAAGATAGACCTCAGATCAGGCTATCATCAGCTCAGGGTCAGAGAATGTGACATTCCAAAAATAGCTTTCCAAACTCGATATGGTCACTTTAAATTTCTAGTCATGTCCATTGGTCTTACAAATTCCCCAGCAGCCTTCATTGATTTGATAAACCGAGTCTTGAAGATGTACTCTAAAATGTTCATCATAGTCTTCATTGATGACATTCTTATTTACTCTTGTAGTGAAAATGTTCATGCAGACCACCTCGGAATAGTACTTCAAACTCTTAGAGATCACCAGTTGTTTGCTAAATTCAGTAAGTGTGAAGTCTGTCTAAGATCAGTATCTTTCCTTGGCCATGTTAATTCTATTGATGGCATTAGAGTTGTTCCTTAAAAGATTAAGGTGGTCCAAAACTATCCTAGGCCTATCTCGCCATCAGATATCAGGAGTTTCTTGGATTTAGCTGGCTATTACGTCATTTTTTTAAATAGTTTTCTTCTATTGCATCCCCTATGTCCAGATTGATGCAGAAGAAAGTTAAGTTTCAGGGGTCAGATTTATGCGAAAAAAGTTTTCCGAACTCACCTCAGCCTCAGTCTTGACTCTACCAGATGGTTCAGATGGTTTTTTTTGTGCTCTATGATGCATCCAGAATAGGTTTGGGTTGTGTTCTCATGCTGAGAGGTAAGGTCATAGCCTCTACCTCCATACAGCTTAAACAACATAAGAAGAATTACCCTACTCATGATCTTAAGTTAGCAGAAGTAGTGTTTTCCTTAAAAATTTGAAGGCATTACTTATGTAGGGTGCACATAGATGTGTTCACTGACCATAAAAGCCTTCTGTATGTTTTCTCTCAAAAAGATTTGAATTAGCATCAAATAAGGTGGTTAGAATTATTAAAGGATTATGACATGAGTATTCTATATTATCCAACCAAGGCCAATGTAGTAGGTGATGCTCAAAATATATTATCCATAGGTAGTGTATCTCATGTTGAGTATGGTAAAAATCAATTAGCTCAGGAAGTCCATAAAATTGCCCATCTATTTGTCTACTTAGTCGACTCAGCAGAGAGTAGTATATAGGTGCAGAGTAGCTTAGAATCATCTCTAGTTTCCGAGGTGAAGGAAATGCTGGATAAAGATCCAAATCTAATTAAGTTGAAAGAATCGGTCAGAGATTAGAAAGTGGAGGTTTTCTACTAAGAGAAAGATGGTGTGTTGCATTGTCAGGGTAGATTGTGTTTGCCAGGTGTAGAGGACTGAAGGAAACAAATTCTTACGGAAGTGCATGGTACATATTACTCTATTCATCCTGGGCCACTAAGATGTACAACAATTTGTGGGAGATCTATTGGTGAAGTGGGATGAAGAGAGATATTGTAGAGTTTGTAGCTAAATTCTCTATATGCCAGCAAGTTAAGATTGAATACCAGAAACCTAGTAGGTCCATGCAGAAGTTCAACATTCCCACTTGGAAGTATGAGAAAGTGAACATGGATTTTGTGATAGGTTTGCCTCATACCTGTTATCAATATGATTTTATTTTGGTTATCATATACATGATGACCAAATAAAGTTATTTCTTGCTAGTTCCTACCTCTTATTCAGTCGAGGACTATGCCAAACTCTATCTCAGAGAGTTGGTTAGGTTGCATGGTGTCCCTTATCTATCATCCCAGGTGGAGGTACCTATTTTACCTCTTATTTCTGGAAAGCATTCAAAAAGGGTCTATGTACCTAAGTCCATCTTAGTACAGCCTTTCTCCCTAAAATAGATGATCAAGCAGAAAGGACCATTTAGACTCTTGAGGATATGTTGAGAGTATACACAGTTGATTTTAAATGTAGTAGGGATGACCACTTACCTTTGATTTAATTTGCATACAATAACAACTATCATTCTAGTATCTGTATGGCTCTATTTGAGGCTCTATATGGTATGAGATGTAGATCTCCAATTAGTTGGTTTGAAGTATGTAAGGCCACAATAGTAGGGCCTGACTTGGTGTTTGATACCTTAGACAAGTTTTGGTTAATCAGAGAAAGGCCTAGGGATGCCCAGGGCTGACAAAAATCTTATGTAGATCTGAGGAGCAAGAATCTCAAGTTTGAGGTCAGTGATCTTGTGTACTTAAAAATCTCTCCCATGAAAGGAGTGAAGATATTTGGGAAGAAAGGGAAACTCAGTCCCCGATATGTCGGTCACTTTAGAATTCTCAATAATTTCCAAAAGGTAGCTTATGAGCTGGAGCTGCCTTCAAATCTAGCCTCGGTACACCCAGAGTTCAATGTCCCATTGTTGAAAAAGTGCATTGGTGCTCCATTTGTAGTTATTCCCTTAGAAAGTATAGCTATTAAGAACAATCTTTCCTATGAGGAAGTTCCAGTCGAAATTCTTGATCATCAAGTTTGTAGACTAAGGAAAAAAAGTGTTCCACTAGTCAAATTTCTTTGGCAGAATCAGTCCATTGAGGTAGCCACTTGGGAAGCAGAGGCAGATATGTGGACCAAGTACCCTCATCTTTTCTCTGCGAATCCAGATTCAGTATAAGGTACTAATCTTCTTAAGATTTCTCTCTATCATGCTCAGTTTCATTTGCACATCATGTACATATCAGTCATGCAATTACAAATTAGTTCAATTATGTAACCCATGCATCAGATATGCATGTGTAGTATATAAGCTTAGTCCAGGAGTTTTCCTTAGCTTAACTAGTTTCATTCGATGATGAATGATCCCAAGGGGAAGATATTGTAACACCCCGTATCTCCCTAGCATAATCTTAAGTCCTAATACATAAGCATTCGTTTATAAAATTTTTGAAACACTAATTGCTTTTCGGTTTAGAACCCGCCATTTCATAGGAAATTCAATTAGTTTTCTAACGCTATAAAATTCGCGCAAATTCGATAACAGGGTAAGAAGTTATAGCAATTTTAATTTTTAGTCATTAAACATCGTCATTTTAACCCTTAGCGTATTACAGAGATAGTCCAGATGACATTTTTCAATTTCTAGTGTGACTCCACGATGTTGGCGCATTGCAAAGAAGGCTAATTTCCAGTTTGGAAATTTCCAGTGGGCCTTCGCGATGGTGGCGGGTCACAGAGGTGGAAAAATTGTCACTTCAAAGGATTAACGTGATAACTCCACATCGTGGTGTTTGTCCAGTTCCAAATTGTTCCTTTTCAAATGGCTTGGCACGATAGTCGTGCGTCACGCCAAGGCCAAAAATTGGTATCTTTAGTTTTCAGCTTCTGTTTTTAAATTTGTTCAGGGGTATTTGGGTATTTTTTCATGGCCCTAATTAACCTAAACCATGAAATTTAACCCCGAAACACCAGAAGCAGTCATCATTATATCAATTCCTCACACAATCAAAGATCCCCTTTTCAAGAACAAGAAACTGTAGCTTTGAAATTCAAGGCCAATCCTCAAGAACTCACCCAAAACTTCAAGAAATTCACTATCCCAGGTATGTTAGATGTTCATCCATGGAGCCTAAGTAACCCATTTTAATTATAGAGTTATAATATTTTCAAGTTATTATGCTTTAAATTATGATTTCATCCATGAATCTTCACGTACTATTGATTTTATACCATGCTACCATGAAATTATTGCTATTATTCAATCCTCTATGTTTTAACACTATTAATTATTGAACTAAACCATGAATTAAAGCTATTATTATGAATTCATGCTATTACTACAAGTTCCATGACATTCCTATGATTGTTTTAAACTATGAACTACAAGTGTTTGATAAAATGCCTACAAGAGTGAGTTATTTAATAAAAGCCTTTATGTTTTGATCTCCAAGTTTTAGTGTCATTTTACTATTATTGTTTTGAGTCCTAGGGTTATTGAATACCCAAAATCCATAGCTGTTTAATTAATCTGGTCTCAGTACATCACAGAATAGTCTTCAGAACATACTATGAGCATTATCAGAATAGTCAGATATCAGTAAGTTAAACTCCGAACAGTATTTTAGTATCTTTCAGTTGGGAGTAAAATATAGCACAGAGTGAGTGTAGGGATGGCGGCTTCCCCATTAGATAGGCAGAGTTGTTAGTAGCAGTTCCTATACTCTAGAACTACGTAGCCAACATAGGATATGAGAATTCACCCGTCAGATTAGGCTTGACTATCTTGTAGGGGTCACCCATCAGTTCATGCTTGACACCCTTAGTCCTTAGGACATTATATATTAGTTTAGTGGATCAACACAGCCATAGTTAGTTCCCGTGGCATGGTATTAACATTCTTCCAACTAGGTTACAGGTCAGACCCCGATTAGCTCAAATTGGGGATTGTCGGTTAGATGATACCTCCCACAGTCTCAGATACGATCTCAAATACAGTCCTAGTTTAGTTATTCAGTCTTAGTGTTGTTTGACCAAAGCATGCAGATTTTAGTTACTTCAGTATTTCAGTTTATAGATTTTACTCAGTCTATGTTATATGCTTGGTTATACAACCCCAGTGTCTACAGATTTTCACGTATCTTAAGTATTTACAGACTGTCATGCATATTTAGTATTTATAGATTCTCCATGTTTTCTGTACCTACAGATTTCATGCTTTTTATTTAGTACTCTATGTTTTACATGCATATCTAGTTAATTATTAGTTTTGTTCATGAAACCATGCATACCAGCCTACCTCATTTAGCATACCAGTACATTCAAAGTTTTGATGGTATACCTTTTGTTTTGCTCTAAGATGTATTATATCATAGCTTATAACACTCAGTTCTTATGTTGCAATTAGACTTATCAGATCCTTAGCAGTAGTAGTGGTGAGTCCTCATACTTTGAGGATAAGCTTACATTATTTCATGTCTCAGTTAGTATTTAGTTGGAGTTAGTTGGGGCCTGTCCTATCAACTCATATTCAGTCAATCAATTTTAGAGGCTTTTAAGACATTAGAGTTAGGTATTCAGTATTCAGATATTACAGTTGGTTATCTAGTTTATCATTATTTTATCCGAGTCGATTATTTCTATAGACTCATATTTCATTTTGAATTTAGTTATTAAAACCTTATGACATGTCAGTATTCTTTCGCATTTACGATCATGTTATCCTGTGTTCACAACAGGTACAAGCTTATGGGTTAGCTTGTGGTCCCTCAGGACTGTAAGCACCGTGTGACGCCCAAGGGGTACTCTCGGGGTGTTATATATGACCACAACATTTTGGGGTTGCACAGGTAAGTTACGATTGTGACCCATGCCATACAATTACATCACCATGATCACGTGCGATAGCAGTGCACGAGAGGGTATCTGAAATTTTGAAATTCTTTTAAGTTTCCATCAAGACCTTGGGATTCATCTGGATTCTCGTATACGCAAATAAACTATATAATAACATAAAATTCAACATTCTGGATATGATGTCCCACTAAAAATTTCCATTTGAGGTTTTTTTTTAAAATACAGGGCCCACACCTAATTTCTAATTTCTCAAATTTTCTACCAATCAGTCAAAGTGAGCTTGGGTCCATCAGGACTTGAGTCAAAGGTCTACGTAACATAAAATCCATATTCTAAAACTGTTGGTGCTAGATTATTTTACTAAAGTTTTATCCTAGTAAACCTTTGGAACCAACATTGACTTCTAAATTGGGAAACTGCTCTAAGAAGCTAATGAACTGCCCGATAACCAAACTATCAGTCCAAACAAGTCATAAATGACTTGGGTCATCTATGGAAAAGCTCTAATAGTGAAAATAAGCGAAAATATGGAAAATTACTTGAAGGGTTATTACAATATCCACTACTAAAGAAATTTTCATATGTAAAAGTTAAGGATTAGGATGTACTTGAAGTCTCGAACAAGTGAGGATACTGGGTCTGCATCTCACTCTTGATCTCCCAAATGGACTTCTCCACTAGGCGGTGTCTCCACTGAACCTTAGCTACATGAATCTCTCTAGAGCACAATCGCCTGACATAACTAGCGAATATGTGCACCGACTCCTCTATAATGGTCAAATGGTCGACCAACTAGACTGATTCCTATATAAGAACATGAGAAGGATAAAAAATATATCAACACAATATAAAGACATGGAAAACTGTATGAAGAACAAAATATGGTGGTAGGGCTACCTCATAAGCCACCTCGCTAACTATGCAAAGAATCTCAAAAGGTCCAATATATCTAAGACTTAGCTTTCCCTTCCTCTCGAACCTCATCACACTTTTCATGGGTGATACATGGAGAAATACATGATCATCAACTCCAAACCTCAAGTCACAAAGCGTACGATCTGCATGGGCCTTTTTTCTACTCAGAGTCGTTCTCAACCTATCCTGAATCACCTTGACCGAGTCCAATGACACTTGAAGAAAATTAGTACCACAGGGACTAACCTCAGAGATCTTAAACTATCCAATCCGAAAACAACATCTCCAACCATACAAAACCATAAAAGGTACCATATTAATAACTAAATGATAGCTACTATTATATTCAAACTATTCCAAGGCTAAGAGCTCATTCCACTAGCCCCCAAAATCCATAACACAGGCCCGGAGCATATCCTTAAGTACCTGAATGGTCCACTCTAATTGACCATCTGTCTAAAGATGAAAAGTTATACTATGACCTACTTGAGTACCCAACCACTCCTAAAATACTCTCCAAAATCACTAAGTAAACCCAAAACCATAGCACACCATGCAAGTGGACTATCTCCCAATCACAGATATAGGCTAATCTCTGAGCACTGAAGGACATTTGAATAGGACTAAAATGTGTTGACTTGGTCAAATAATCTATAATGACCTAAATACCACCAAAAAAAAAAGTGTGAGGCAAACCACTATAAAAATCAGTGGTAAGTAATTCCCATTTCAACTCAAGAATGGGAAACCTCTAAGTCAAAACACACCTGGTCGTTGATGCTTGACCTTTACCTACTGATAACATAGGAAACAAGCTTCAAAGACTTCTAGAACACTCTTAATACTACTCCACTAATAGTGTTATCTCAAATATTTATACATCTTAGCTGTGCTAGGGTGAATGGAATACCTAGATCTGTGAGCCTCATAGAAAATCAAGTGAATTAAGTCATCGATCTTAGAAAAAAAAGTATGACCATCAAATCTCAAAACACCATCAAAATCTATGGTTCTCCTTTTGTACTCAACACTCAACACTTGATCGTAAAGGAAACGAAGCTTACTATCCTCAAATGGATGATCCCAAATTTTCTCAAATATTAAGGATCTTTCCTTAACACTAGCAAGAATCCTCCAAGGATTTGAAATATTAAGGAAAATAATCTAGTTGGTTAAGGACTAAATGTCCCATGCCAAGGTATCAGAGAAACTAAAATTAATGACAAGTTACCCGTACTCATTGCTTTCCAACTCAAGGAAAGTACTACTATATTTTCCTTGCTTAGGTGATACAAGATAGAAATATTATAATCCTTAAGCAACTACATCCATCTATGCTGCCTACCACTAAGCTCCCTCTAGGTCATAAGATGCTGAAGACTACGATGATCAATTAAAATCTCACACAACATACCATTAAGATAATGCTTCCAAAGCTTAAGCACAAAAACTATCTTTGTGAAATCCAAATCATGAGTGGGATAGTTGCACTCAGGAACCATAGTTTTCTAGAAGCATTAGAAATAACATGACCCTAGTGCATAAAGACACAACCCAAACTTATATCAAAGGCATCACAAAATATGGTGAATCCCTCACCCTGAACATGAAAGGACAAAAGAGGAGTTGAAGTGAGAAAATCCTTGAGCTTTCCAAAGCACAACTCACACTCCCTAACCATTAAAAAAGAACCTCCTTCTAAGTCAGTATTTTCTTAAGGACTAAAATAGTAGAAAAACCCTCGGTGAAGGGACTATAATAACCAGCCAAACCAATGAAGCTATGAACCTTATTTATAGACATAGGTCTAGACCAATCATAAATCACCTCAATATTTGTTGGGTCTACTATAATCCCATACATAGACATCATATGTCCAAATAATGTCACTGAATCAAGACAAAACTCACACTTAGAGAACTTGGCAAGGAGAAAATGATTCTCAAAGTTTGGAGAATAATCCTTAAATATTGTGCAGGCTCCTCTTTACTCCTTGAATACACAAGGACGTCGTTGATGAAAAATATCATGAAAGTATCCAAATAATGAATGAATACTCAATTTATCAAATCCATGAATGTGGTCGGGTCATTAATCAACAAAAATGACATCACTAAGAACTCATATAAGCATAATTGGTCCTAAAGGCTGTCTTCGAGATAAATTCATACTAGATCATCAACTAATGGTAACCAGATCTCAAATCAATCTTCAAAAACACTGACGCATACAAAAAATGGTCAAACAAATTATCAATATGAGCCATATTATAATGGTTCTTCAACATCACCTTATTTAGTTTCCTATAATCAATATACACAAGCATGGATACATTTTCCTTCTAAAAAACTAGTACATGTGCTCCTCAAAGAGACGTATTGGGTCTTATAAAACCCTTAATAAGATGATCCAAAAGTTGAGAATTTAGCTCCTTAATATCAGCAGGAGCCATACGATAAGTTTTCATAATATAGGTTGGGTGTTAGGCTTGAGACCAATAGCAAACTCAATCTCACAAATAGGGGAATACTAAGCAGTTCAGTAGGGAACACATCCAAAAGGTCACAAATTTAAGGCATTATCATACTAAAAATGAGACATGAAGCCTAATTCATATAACCACAAGGAAATAAGTTAAGTGTTTCAACTCTACAGTTTTAAAATAGCCTAAACAATCCAACTAACCCAAGTCTTGTATTTAATCAATCCAAAAACCTAAAACCCATCCCAAATATAGCACAATATCATAAGAATACTATGAAATAACTTAATATATAAAGGGATAATCCTAGCCTACCTGAACGCTAAAAAGAGCTCAATGATCTGCGAAACCTTAAATTTTGAACCATTGTCCATTGGTTTCAAAAATCATATCAAAACCTCTTTATGGGTCCCACTTAATAAAAATTCATTTCCAAAACCAACCAAATATTCTTACATATTCGAGGAATCATTACACTAAAAATGGGTGAAAAATAAGCTAAATTGAGGGCTAAAATCAAGCCCTAAAAGTTATGGTGTTTTGAGCAAGAAAATAGAAAAATCTATCCTAAATTTAGAGGAATCTTAAGTCAAATACAAAGGATAATCATAAAAACAAGTGTTAATCAAGCATCCCAATCACCACAAGCTTCACTCTCAGTTTACCTTACAATTTACTGTTTAGGATCTCAAGAAATATGTGAGAAATGGATGAATTTTCAACATAAGGGTCGATTTATACTCATACCAAGTGCTCGAGTCCTGCTTTAGGGACCCTATAATTGCAAAATTTAATGGCTGCACATGTGAGTTAAGATTATAAATCATGACCTATAATCAAACTACTTTTCCTATGAAGGGTACCTCGATCGTGCCCCTTGGCTTGCGATAGCAGCTGAGCCAGCTATAAGACCCCATTAAGTTTTGAACATTTTAATTTTGTTCCTCCCATATGCATAAGTTTATTGTTTACTTGGATTGTTTTTAGGGATGTTAAAGGGAGTTTTGGGATTATTTTGGACATTTTAAAGGGGGTTTGGTGTTATTTTGGGACCTCAAGGCAGTGAGGGTCTATGATAATTCAGTTTCATAGAGGTTAACCTCCGTGATATTGGCGTGGTATGGAGGCTAACCTCCACAATATTGGCGAGCCACACCAGTGTTTTAATTTTATCTATTTTTATTTTTTTCACTTGGGATGAGGGGCTTTGGTCTTTTTAACCCTTGAACGACCTTTAAAATAAAATAACCCTATTTCCTTAAATTTTAAATAATTAAATCATCCTTATTCTCTATAGAACTCAAACCCCAATAACATTCATAGGTTTTACAGTGAATACATTATTTATCCTTTAAACTTCAAATTGACATTAATTTCTTGTGTATTTCAAGCATGTGTCTCTTTCCAAAATTTGAATTTTACATTGTAGAATTAATTCAATGGAGGTTTATGTGATTTAATTATGGTTTTTGAAATCCATTTGATGGTTTTTGGTTGTTACTAATTGAATTACTTTTTCTGTGTTCAAAATTAATTATTCATGCTTTCATTTAATATTTTATGGACTGAATTGGTGCATGGTTTAACGATTAGAATGGGGGACATGGGTTTCCCTAATATGGATGAATTTTTGCTTGGAATTTCATTAACCTCAACCCACTATGTAAACATGATTTTTATTACGGAAAACTGCATGGTTTAACTTTTTTTTAACCCTATGCATGGCATTAATGGATAAATAGATATAAATATTGATTTGGATGGCCTTGGTGGCTATGGTTTAGGTTTTAAATTTAACTTAGGAGTCATTGTGGGTATGTGGATTGGTTTGAAATGTTTAATTTATATTGCAAGCATATTAGTATGATGATACCAACTGATAAATGCCTTAATTAATGATTGTTGGGTTACTGGATAGTTTTATGTGCAAATTGTTTTAATTTAGGATTAAAGGGTATTGTGTAGCTTACCATAAAGGTGTAAGTCCTTGGAGGACGAATACTAGAAACTATGTTTACCGATATTAAGGTTCTATGTGACTGTGTTATTGGTTCACACTTGATACGTATATTTTTGGGATGGTTATTGCTTTGGGGCTTTAGTTTCTCCTCAGTGTTTCCTTGGTTCTTGCAGCTAACACACACTACGTCCCCTTAAGTAAGACCAGATATCCCATGTGTTCCTTTAGGATGGATCGTGCAACAGATTTTAGGTTAAATCTTTAAACTTTCATGTTCATGACCCTTTACCCTATCTCAGTATCCTATATATATATATGTGAATATATGCATGCAGTTTTGACTGATTTTTCACATGGCATTATGTTATCACTTTTCTTGAGTTACATATCAATGCTTTTCCCACTAACAATCCTAGGATGCTATATCGTTTCATTATGTAGGGTCTAAAGACTTTTTTTTGCTCCTATATATTATTAGGTGGTTGAGCACATTATCGAGTTGTTGTGTGATAACGCTCAACTTACACATCAATTTAGTGTAAGACGATCATCGTCAATATATTTACCCATCATTGGAGTGGGGCTCGAATCCACAGGGAACAACATGAGTGGCAATTAAACTAATTTGAAATTAAAGCTACAAGTTAAATTTAAAAAATGATACGAAAAGATAAAATGGGGATTTTGGAGATTACCAAATAATTTTTGGTCACCTTAGTTTCAGTTTGTAATCAAGAGTTTATATAAAATACAGAATTATATTCACTAGGGATTTTTGTACTTGACAGATGCTACTAGTGGTTCAAGAATCTCACGGTAGGTAGGACAATAAGTTATCTTTATCGAAATTATTCTTAAATGTCTCTTGACCTACTTAAGCATTTAATTACCTAATCCTCTCAGACTTAGGGAATTTATATTCACTGTCCAAATTTTACATCAGGTTAACCAACCTTGTTACAGTGCTGATTATTAAATGGAAGTTTAGTGTTTCCAATTCCCTGTTGATAATTCACTTCCCACTATATTTGATTTCTTTCTCAAGCAAATCAAAGCAGGTGTTATCTATCGTTTGCAAACAAGAGACAATATTTAGAACATCAGAATTATCAATAAGTCCTACCACCTTTCGAATCCTAAACACTCAACACCTTATCAATACCTAACCCTAGATCCCATAATTCAGGTTAAAGAAATTTAGCCGCTCATGACGTAATAATCAAAGAAACTAGATGAATTCATGATTTGAAAGATAAAATTACCATAAGATGAATAGAAACTAGAGATTCTCATATTAAATAACATAGGAAATCCCAAAATAATGATTAAATTCTCTTTAAAGTAATTGCTTCTTCAAGCAAAGAAGTTAGAGAGAGAAAATATCAAAGTATCGTGTCTCAAAACTCAATGTTCGGCCACATAATAAAACCCTAAATAAGGCTTTAAATAGTTCACCCTAATTATGGAAACAAAAGAATGGAATTTAGATAGCCTATCAGGAGGCTGACGATTATCATAAATGTGATAGCCTATCAGGAGGCTGACGATTATCATAAATGTCGCTAGCTTCCTTTATGATTTTGGTCATTTGTTGCTTAACACTAACGACAATCTTGATGATTTATCAGCTTCTTGATGACCTATCAAAAAATGTTGTCAAGGCTTTTCTTCAGTTCTCATGTGCTTCCTTAGGCTGACAGCATTCTTAACAGCTTATCAGGTCTGTGATGGCCTATCACAAAATATCATCACAGCTTTCAACTTAGATCAATTCTCTGTCTTTGGTTGAGGATGAACTTAATAGATTATCACATGGTTGAAGACTTATCACATATGTTGTCAGCCACACTTTACCTCTATTTCCTTCTGATTTTAATAACTTTGCTTCCATTCTTATTGGTTCTCTATCATATTAGCTTCTACTGCAAAACTAAACACAAAACAATCAAAAACAATAAAAATTTCTTAAGACTTTGCAATTATTTTTAGTTAAAAGCTTAAATGTGTTACCATTATCTCACACATCAATACCCTTAACTTAAAATATTTACTTATCCTCAAGCAACTCAACACAACTAAGAGAATATAAGGCATATTTGGCAGTCAATAATCCACATTATCTTAAAACACTTTCACCATCTTCAAGGTCACTGAATTCAAGAACAATGAAGGACACCAATGCAACATACATGACTCAAGATACGACATCAATTCAGTTATAACAACCATGCATAAACCAGTATTACACTACCCGAACAAGTCAATAACTAGAAAAGTAACCAGTGTGCCCTCACAGTAAAGAAATCCCCCTCCTCTCATATCAAGAATTATATTTGTAACCATGGGGACAATCAAAACACTCACTCTCAGAACGAAGTTCCAATCAGCGTATGCCAAGTACCATAGGATTGTACATATATTCATTACTGAGATCTATAGGTAGGTCAGCTAGGATCACTATAGGACTTCTCTTAGGCTTGTAATGTAGGCTAAAGATTGGTATGATACTCAATGGTATTTGAAGTAACTAAGGCTCCTTGACACTACAATAGCTGTTTAGGATTTTGCTCATTAGCCTTTTCTGTTCTTCTCTTTTATTGATCACACTTATTTAGGATGGGTTTTCTCAATTACTTAATCTTTTTTACAATTTTTCTTTTTCTAGATCTTTTTCTATGCACCCAGCCTTTTATTCCTTTATTTTATTCTACCTTTCTTAATACTTATTATATATCACGCACCACTGTGATAGCCACCCTCAACTTAGGCCATTTGCCTAAGTCAAGGTGCACAGTGTCCAAGAAGGACCAGGGCTAAAAGTGGTTCATTATGATCTAAATGGGAAGGTGACGGGTGTCATAAAATGAAATAGGCTAATCAGGCTTAAAATAGGGATCAAGGGATATTATGCACATAAGAAAGGTCATTTAGGCTAAGTTGAGCTAATATCAAAATGGCCTATGATCCTTTCCTAACCCCTATCCTTCAACCTAGGTAAGACTAACTAGGAAAGTTCTAGCTTCAGTATACAGAGGGAACTAAGTAGTTGCTCACACACACTTGGCACACAGGTATATTGCAATCTACTACTCATTCAGCTCATGCAGCTGTTTAAAAATGATCATTATGTCACTATAACTAATGCCATATAAAGATATACAGTGGTCAGACTTAAATGCAAATCACACAGTTAAAGAAGTAGACCACTTGAAGTGGTGTTTAAAAATCAACAAAAATATGTTAACAGCCTAAGGTACTTGTATTTATCATAGTCAGCTATAATATTTTATAACAAATAATAATACGCCTTAACATGCCAGTTCTACTAAGAACAAGACTCCGGGGAAAAGAGGCACAACAACAAAAACCCCAAGAGGATGTCAACAACCATAAGTTGTCCCTGTTTCTGTTGTCAATATATTTACCCAACTTTGGAGTCGGGTTTGAATCCATAGGGAAAAATGTGAGTGGCAATTAAACTAGTTTGAAACTAAAGCTACAAGTTAAATTCAAATAAATGATACGAAAAGATAAAATAAGGGTTTTGGAGATTAGAAAATAAATTTTGGTCACCTTAGTATCAGTTTGTAATCAAGAGTTTGTGGAAAAAGCAAAATTATGTTCACCAGGGATTTTGGCAATTAACAGATGCTATTAGTGGTTCAAGATTCTCACGGTAGGTAGGACAACAAGTTATCTTTATCGAAATTATGCTTAAATGTCTCTCGAACTACTTAAGCATTTAATTACCTAATCCTCTCAGACTTAGGGAATTTATATTCCCTACCTATTCGTTACTTTAGGTTAAACAGCCTTGTTATAACGTTGATTATTAAACGAAACTTTAGTGTTTCCAAGTCCCAATTAATAATTCACTTCCCACTATATTTGATTTCTTTCTCAAGAAAATCAAAGAAGGTGTTATCTATCATTTGCAACCAACAGACAATAATTAAAACATCATAATTATCAAGAAGTCCTACCACCTTTTGATACCTGAACACTCTGCACATTATCCAGACCTAACCCTATATCCCATAATTCAGGTAAAAGGAATTTAGCCGCTCATGATGTAATAATCGAAGTAACTAGATGAATTCATGCTTTGAAAGATAAACTTACCACAAGATGAATAGAAACTAGAGATTCTCCGATTAAATCACAAAGGAAATCCCAAAATAATGATTAAGTTCTTCCAAATTAAGTGCTTTTTCAAGACAAGAAGTTATAGAGAGAAAATATCAAAGTATCGTATCTCAAAACTCAAGGTTCGGCCGCTTAATAAAACCCTAAATAAGCATTTAAATAGTTCACCCTAATTATGGAAACAAAATAATAGAATTCATAAATCCCTCGGATTAGGTGATGATATTTGTGATAGCCTATCAGGAGGCTGATGACTTATCACAAATGTTGCCAGCTTCCTTGATGCTTTTGGTCACTTGCTACTTAACGCTGACGACAATCTCAATTATTTATCAACTCCTTAACGACCTATTAAAAAATGTCGTCAAGGCTCTGATTCAGTTATCATGTGCTTCCCTAGATTGTTAGCATTCTTGATGCCTTATCTTCTTCGTGATGGCCTATCATAAAATGTCGTGACAGCTTTTAACTTAGGCCAATTCTCTGTCTTCAGCTGACGATGAACTTGATAGCTTATCAAAGGGCTGACGACTTATCACAAATTTCGGCAGCCATACTTTGCCTCTATTTCCTTTTGATTTCAACTCCTTTACTTCCATTCTTGTTGGTTCTCTATCATATTAGCTTCTACGGCAAAACCAAACACAAAAAAAAGTTGCTTAAGACTTTGAAATTATTCTTAGTTAAAAGCCACAAGTGTGTTAGCATTAGCTCACACATCAACACCCTCAACTTAAAACAATTGTTTGTCCTCAAGAAACTAAATACAACTAAGAGAATATAAGGGACATTTGGCAGTCAATCATTCACATTATCTCAAAGCACTTTTACCATCTCCATGGTCACTCAATTTAAGAACAATGAAATACACCGATGCAACACACAGGACTTAAGATACGACATCAATTTAGTTATAACAACCATGAATAGACCAGTATTACACTACCCAAATATGTCAATAACTAGCAATGTAACTAGTGTACCCTCAGAGCAAGGAAATCCCCCTCCTCTTATATCAAGAATTATATATGTAACCATGGGGACAATAAAAACACTCACTCTCAGAACAAAGTTCCAATCAGTGTATGCAAAGTACCGTAGGCTTACCATTATATTCATTACCCAAATCATCAGATAGGTTAGCTAGGATCACTACAGGACTTCTCGTAGTCTTGTAATGTAGGTTAGAGGGTGGCATGTTACTCGATGGTATTTAAAGTAACTAATCCTCCTTCACACTATAATAGATTTTTGGGGTTTCCCTCATTAACCTTTTTTGCTCTTTTATTTTCTTGATCACACTTATTTAGGATGGTTCCAGTCTTTTCTCTTTCACACTAAAATCAAAATGGCCTATGATCTTTTCCTAACCCCTGTCTTTCAACCTAGGTAAGACTACTCGGGCAAGTTCTGACTTCAGCATACAGAGGGAACTAAGTAGTTGCTCACACACACTTGGAACACAGGTGTATTGCAATCTACTACTCTTTCAGTTCATGCAGTTCTTTAGCAATGATTATTGTGTCACTATAACTAATGCCATACAAAGATATTTAGTGGTCTCACTTAAATACAAATCACAAAGTTATAGAACTATACCACTTGAAGAGGTGTTCAAAAATCAACAAAAACATGTTAACTACCGAAGGTACTTGTATTTCTCTTAGTTAACTACAATATTTTACAACAAATGAAAATACTCCTAAATATGCCGCCTCTACTATCAAAAGACTCTAGGGAAAAGAGATACCGAAACAAAAACCCTAAGAGTACATCAACACCCACAAGTACCCCCTGATTTTATTGTCGTCGTCAATATATTTATCCAAATTTGGAGTCGGGGTTTAATCCACAGGGAAGAAAGTGAGTGGTGATTAAACTAGTTTGAAACTAAAGCTACAATTTAAATTCAAATAAATGATATGAAAAGATAAAAGGGAGGGTTTCGGAGATTAGCAAATAAATTTTGGTCACCTTAGTTTCAGTTTGTAATCATGAGTTTATGGAAAAATCAGAATTATGTTCACTAGGGATTTTGGTACTTGACAGGTGCTACTAGTGGTTCAAGATTCTCAAGGTTGGTTGGACAACAAGTTATCTTTATCAAAGTTACGCTTAAATGTCTCTCGACCTACTTAAGCATTTAATTAACTAATACTCTCAGACTTCGGGAATTTATATTCACTGCCCAGATTTTACTTCAGGTTAACCATCTTTGTTACAACACTGATTATTAAATGGAATTTTAGTGTTTCCAAGTCTCTCTTGATAATTCACTTCCTATTATATTTTATTTATTTCTAAAGAAAATCAAAGCAGCGGTGGTCTATCATTTGCAACCAATAGACAATAATTAAAACATTAGAATTATCAAGAAGTCCTACCACCTTTTGAATCCTAAACACTCAGCATCTTATTAAGACCTAACCCTAGATCCCATAATTCATGTAAAAAGGAATTTAGCCGCTCATGATGTAATAATCGAAGCAACTAGATGAATTCATGCTTTGAAGGATAAACTTACCACAACATGAATAGAAACTAGAGATTCTTCGATTAACTCACAAAGGAAATCCTACAATAATGATTAAATTCTTTCAAAGTAATTGTTTTTTCAAGCCAAGAAGTATAGAGAGAAAATATCAAAGTATTGTGCCTCAAAACATAAGGTTCGGCCGCTTAATATAACCCTAAACAAGGATTTAAATATTTTACCCTAATTATGGAAATAAAATAATAAAATTTAGAAATCCCTTGGATTAGGCGATGACATTTATGATAGCCTATCAGGAGGCTGATGACTTATCACAAATGTCGCCAGCTTCCTTTATGCTTTTGGTAACTTGCTGCTTAAAGCTGATGACAATCTTGATGATTTATCAAATCCTTGATGAACTTACACAAAATGTCGTCAAGGCTCTGCTTTAGTTCTCATGTGCTGCCTTAAGCTGACGACATTCTTGATGCCTTATCAGCTCTGTGATGGCTAATCACAAAATATCATAACAGCTTTCAAGTTAGGCCAATTCTTTGTCTTTGGATGATGATGAACTTGATAGCTTATCACAGGGTGGAAGACTTATCACAAATGTCGTCATCCACACTTTGCCTTTATTTCCTTCTGATTTCAACTCCTTTGCTTCCATTTTTTTGGCTCTCTATCATATCAGTTTCTACTACAAAACTAAACAAAAAACAATCAAAACCAACAAAACATACTTAAGACTTTGCAATTATTCTTTTTTAAAAGCCTCAAATGTGTTAGCATTAGCTCACACATCAACACCCTCAACTAAATATAATTGATTGTTCTCAACTAACACAATACAACTAATAGAATACAAGGCACATTTGGCAGTCAATCATCCACATTATCTCAAAACACCTTTACCATCTCAAAGGTCACTCAATTCAAGAACAATGAAGAACACCAATGCAACACACAGGACTTAAGATACGACATCAATTAAGTTATAACAACCATACATAGACCAGTATTACACTACCCGAACAAGTCTGTAACTAGCAATGTAACAAGTGTGCCCTCACAGCAATGAAATCCCCCTCCTATCATATCAAGAATTATATTTGTAACCATGGGGACAATCAAAACAATCACTCTCAAAACGAAGTTCCAATTATATTAATTACCTGGATCATCAGATGGGTCAGCTAGGATTACTATAGAACTTCTCTTAAGCTTGTAATGTAGGCTAGAGGCTGGTATAATACTCAATGGTGCTTAAAGTGACTAAGGCTACTTGACACTACAATAGCTTTTTGGGGTTTTTCTCATTAGCCTTTTCCGCTCTTCTCTTTTATTGATCACACTTATTTAGGATGGGTGCAGTCTTTTCTCAATTACTTAATCTTTTTCATAATTTTTCTTTTTCTAGTTCTTTTCCACTGCACCCAGATTTTTATTCTTTTTTTATACTACCTTTCTTCTTACTCATTCTATATCACGCACCCCTATCATAGCCACCCTCAACTTAGGCCATTTGCCTAAGTCAAGTCACACAGTGTCCAAGGAAGACCAGGGCCAAAAATGGTTCACTATGATCTAAATAGGAAGGTGATAGATGTCATAAAAATAAATAGGCTAATCAGGCTCAAAACGGGGATCAAGGGATATTATGCACATAGGGAAGGTCATTTAGGCTAAGTTGAGCTAATATCAAAATGGCCTATGATCCTTTCCTAACCCCTATCCTTCAACTAAGGTAAGACTAACTGGGCAGGTTTTGGCTTCACCATACAGAGGGAACTAAGTAGTTACTCACACATATTTGGCACACAAGCATGTCGCAATCTACTACTCATTCAGTTCATGCAGCTATTTAGCAATGATCATTGTATCACTATAAGTAATGCCATACAAAGATATTCAGTGGTCATACTTAAATGCAAATCACACAGTTAAAGAAGTAGACCACTTGAAGAGGTGTTTAAAAATCAACAAAAATCTGTTAACTGATTAAGGTACTTGTATTTCTCTTAGTCAAATACAACATTTTACAATAAATCACGATACACCTAAATATGCTAGATCTACTAGGAATAAGACTACAAGAAAAAGAGGAATCATAACAAAAACCCCATGAGGATATCAACACCCACAAGTAGTCCTACCCTCAACTTATAATCATACATTGTCCCTAATGCGTCAAACCTAAACAAGAGATTCAAAAACATACCTGTCGCACCATGGGTGCAAAGGTTTGATGCCAATGACATAATACAAATATAAATAATAAAATACCTTGGGTTGCCTCCCAATAAGTGCCTAATTTAGTGTCGCAGCACGACCCAACTCAGTTTTTTTCCTCCACCTTGAGGATATGAATTTTACCCCCAAATTAGAGTCCATCTTCTTACCTCGATCATAGGGGTGTGGTACAAAAATTAAAAAGTTGAGTAATGGATTAAGCATGGTAATCCACTCGGCCTTAAAGTGAGGTATGTTTTTATGTTGCTTATTAAGTGTAAAATAAAGAATATAGGATTCTTATTCCTCATCTTCACACTTTTCCACTATTTTATATGATTCCACAGATAATATATCATCTAAACATAATGTTGAAAAATGCTTCAAGTAAGGCCTAACTAATTCTACTTCAAAATTTACACTATCTACTACATACTCACTTTTATTCAACTTTTAAATATTAGTCTCAAGATCGAGATGGCAATCGAGTGGCTGCGATTCTTAAGTTGTAGTAGTAACTCCTTGTTTAGCCACTGTAAATATGGTGGGAGTGGTAACTTCTTTATCTCTGCTCACAGTTATTCTTGATTCTCTAAAGTTCATTTCATCAATTTATACGCTTGAATCGTGATGGCACATATATCTTCAGTATAATCTCTTTGCCCATAAGCCAGACACGAAGTTATAGTAAGTAGGATAGTATCTGCATCATATTATCAAGGTCCATTCCATACACTTCCAGGTAAATCTGGACAGTAAGCCTCAAAATATGATCCCCCATAATAATAACAAGAATCGTCACAAAAATCATCATCTCTCAAAAAACCATCTATCCAGGCTCAAATCTCAAGAAAAGTGTGATAAAAATAAAAGAAAATAAAAAATAAACTAAACAAATATTTGCAAGTTTAAATTTAAATAGTAAACTAAAATTCCAAACCAACTCAATACGCCAAATTATTCTATGACAACAATGATATTTTTTAAAATGCTCAACTTACACGTCAATTTAGTGCAAGGCGGTCATCTTCAATATATTTACCCAACTTTGGAGTCGGGGTTGAATCCACAAGGAACAATGTGAGTGGCGATTAAAGTAGTTTGAAACTAAAGCTACAATTTAAATTCAAACAAATGACATGAAAAGATAAAATGGATTTTTTAAATAATTAGCAAATAATTTTTGGTCACCTTAGTTTCAGTTTGCAATCAAGAGTTTATGAAAAAACCAGAATTATGTTCACTAGGGATTTTGTTACTTGACAGATACTACTAGTGCTTCAAGATTCTCATGGTAGGTAGGACAACAAGTTATATTTATCGAAGTGATGCTTAAATGTCTCTTGACCTACTTAAGCATTTAATTACCTAATCCTCTCAAACTTAGGGAATTTATATTCACTGTCCAAAATTTACATTAGGTTAACCAACCTTGTTGCACACTGATTATTAAATGGAAGTTTGGTGTTTTCAAGTTCCTGTTGATAATTCACTTCCCACTATATTTGATTTCTTTTTCAAACAAATCAAAGTAGGTGTTATATATCATTTGCAACAAACAGACAATAACTAAAACATCAAAATTATAAGAAAGTCCTACCACTTTTTGAATCTTGAACACTCAACACCTTATTAAGACCTAACCCTAGATCCCATAATTAAGGTTAAAGGAATTTAGCCGCTCATGACGTAATAATCGAAGTAACTAGATGAATTCATGCTTTGAAAGATAAACTTACCACAAGATGAATAGAAGCTAGAGATTCTCCAATTAAATCACAAAGGAAATCCCAAAATAATGATTAAATTATCTTCAAAGTAATTGCTTTTTCAAGCCAAGAAGTTAGAGAAAGAAAATATCAAAGTACCATGTCTCAAAAATCAAGGTTTGGCCGCTTAATAAAACTCTAAATAAGGCTTTTAATAGTCTACCCTAATTGTGGAAACAAAATAATAGAATTCAGAAATCCCTCAGATTAGGTGATGACATTTGTCATAGCCTATCAAGAGGCTGATAACTTATCACAAATGTCGTTAGCTTTCTTTATGCTTTTAGTCACTTGCTGCTTAACGCTGATGACAATCTTGATGATTTATCAGCTCCTTAACAACCTATCCAAAAATGTCATCAAGGCTCTACTTCAGTTCTCACGTGCTCCCTTAGGCTGATGAAATTCTTAACGCCTTATCATCTCCTTGATGGCCTATCGTAAAATATCATCACATTTTTTAACTTAGTCCAATTCTATGTCTTTGGCTGATGATGAACTTGATACCTTATCACAGGGCTGATGACTTATCAAAAATGTTGTCAGCCATACTTTGCCTCTATTTCCTTCTGATTTCAACTTCTTTTCTTTCATTCTTGTTGGTTCTCTATCATATTAGCTTTTACTGTAAAACCAAACACAAAACAATCAAAAACAATAAAATTTTCTTAAGACTTTGCATTTATTCTTAGTTAAAAGCCTCAAATATGTTAGCATTAGCTCACACATCATTGTGAAATAGTGAGCCTTCATCCTTTGCAAGCCATATTATTTCATAATTATTTTTTTATTAACTGAGTACTTTTGGATTAGTTTTGGTCATAGTGTGGGGCATGTCCCAACTAAGATGTTATTCTAGTTTTATAGGCTATTATGGAAAAGTATGGGATGGTTGTTTTAGACTCTTAGTGTTCTTTTGAGTTATCTATTAATTTTCTTATTATTATTTAATTAGTTTCCACATCATTATTATTATTATAAATTTTCTATTCATGTTAGGCTAAGGAGGTGGTCTCTTGTCTATTATAGGCTTAAGATACCTATCATGACCAGGCCCGACATTGGGTCATGATAAGCTTTGTCAGAGCATTATTTAGGGTCATTAGGTGTCCATAAAGTCATGTCGCGTAAGGTCCTTTTTATGATTGTGTTGTTTGACACACTTATACGGAAGAGGCTATGAGGTATTTAGGAATATTTCTCTTTCTTCTGTTCTTTTTTTGGCTATAGAGTCTAAGAGTTAAGAAACTTCTTTATTCCTCACAATTCAGATCATGTCTCCTCAAAGATCTGACATATATAGACACTCTGTTGGGAACTCTGTCCAACTATAGGATAATATGGAGAGAACTCACCCTGCTAGTGGAGTTCATACTGGATTTAGGATGTCTGCTCCTAATTGTGCCACCCTATATGGAGTTCCACCGGTCCTTACTAGTCCTCTTTAGACATTCTAGGTTGGTGATATTCATGACCAGCCGCCTCAAGGACATATTTCTAACATAGAGTTTAGTCAATATATTCATATACTTAGTTGATTGCGTTGTATTCTTATCAGTCTGATCGTGTTAGTTCTGTTGCTCATTCATCTAAAGTCACTTGGGTTGTCCAATTTACGAATTTCAATCTAGCAAACATTATAAGATCTAGGTTTGAGGAGGATCTGCACGGGTTCTTTGATGATATAGAGATGATCTTTAGCATGATGCGTGCTACCGATGTAGAAGGTGTAGAGTATTTTGCTTATCAGTTGAAAGATGTATCTTATTAGTGGTATGAGTAGTCAAAATCTATGAGCAATTATAATGAAAAGAAGGCAATGTGGTAAAGCTTTTTGTAGGCCTTTCTTGATCATTTGTTTTCTCGGGAGTTGAGGGAATCTAAGGTTGAGGAGATTGTTAATTTGAAGCATGATAAGATAAGTGTCAAGGAATATGCTCTAAAGTTTCAGCAGACGGCTCATTATGCTCTAGAGTTGGTGTCTCACATAAGATCAAAGATGAGAAAGTTTGCCTCTAGGTTGTTCTGTAACTTGGTGTTAGAGTGTAAAGTTTCCATGTTGAATATTGATATGGACATATCCAGACTTATGGTTTATATGCAATAGGTTGAGGATAAAAAATAGATAGGTAAAGATGAGAGAGAGGTAGAATAAAAAGTTTAGGTATTTAGAGTAGGGTACAGGTTAGCAGAACAATAAGAGATATGGTAGATAGTTGACTAAGAAAATAATTAGGGAAATGCATATTCGTGTACCAGTTCTCCTTATCAGGATAGTGCCCATTATTAGGCTAGTGGAGCTAAGTTATCCCCTACTTATCCTCCTTGTCATTTTTATGGGCAACTTTTCTGTGGTTATTTTTATAAGGGGATAAATTGGTGTTATAATTATGGTCAGTTAGGTTACATGTAGTATATTATCCTTTAGCAAGGGTAGCCACTAGAGTTATTAAAGTTTTGTTGCCACTTTTTCACTTCCTGCCCCTAAGGGCGCTACTTCTTTTACTGACACTGGTCGAAATTGTTTCTATGAACTTGCTACTCACCAAAAATCTGAGGCATTCCAATATGTTATTACTAGTACGTTATATGTTTTCCCTTGCTGTTTATTCTTTTCTTGATCTGGGTTCTACCCTTCTTATGTGACTCATTATGTGGTTGTACATTTTGTTTTTGTTCTTGAAAATATTTCTGACCTCTTTTTTGTTTCTACTCAGATGGGTAATTCTATTATTTCTAGAAAGATCTATAGGGGCTGTAAGGTTTCCATCTTTCATAGGGAGACATTTGTCCATTTGATAGAATTCGATATTGTGGATTTCGATGTTATCTTATGGATGGATTGGCTTCGCTTGTGCTATGCTTCTCTACATTGTAGGGAATAAAAGGTCGGTTACCATTTCCCCAATAAACCAGTAATAGAATGTGAGTAGAGTTTCGTATTACCTAAAAGGAGGTTTATTTCATATCTTAGAACACAAAATTAATTTCAAAAGGGTGTCTATATCATCTAGTTCGGGTTAAGGATTCTAACTATGAAGGTCATTCTTTGTTATCTGTCCTAGTGGTTAGTAAATTTCCTTAAGTGTTTCACGATATTCCTTGAATTCTTCCCAATAGGTAAATAAATTTTTGGATTGATCTTCTACCATATACTCATCCTATTTCTATTTCTCCTTATTGAATGGCTCTGGCCGAATTAAAGGATTTGAAGGAGCAATTGAAAAATCTCCTAGATAATGGTTTCATATGTCCTAGTATTTCTTCATAGAGGTGCTCCTGTGCTTTTCGTGTGAAAGAAATATGGATCCTTTGGATATGTATAGACTATCATCAGATGAATAAGGTTACTATGATTAATAAGTACCTTTTTCCTAGGATTGAGGACCTATTTGATCAACTTTAGGGTGCTAGGTGTTTCAATATTATTGATCCTCTTTTGGGATATCATTAGTTGAAAATTAGGGAGGTTGATATTCCCAAGACTACTTTTTGAACATAGTATGGTCATCATGAGTTTTTGGTTATGTCATTTGGATTGACTAATTCTCCGGCTGCTTTTATGGATCTTATGAATTGTGTGTTCAGGCATCTTCTTTACTTCTTTGTGATATTTTTTATCAATAACTTATTATTGTACTCTAAGAGTGAGAAGGATCATGCAAATTACCTCTGAATTCTATTGCAGATCTTTAAGGACCAAAAGTTGTATGCAAAATTTTCTAAGTGTGAATTTTTTTAAGTGTTATGACCTTTCTTGGGCATGCTGTTTCTAGTAAGGTGATCAAGGTAGATCAACTGAATGTTTAGGTAGTTAAGAAATTACCTAGACCCAATACTCGGACCAACATTAAGAGCTTCTTCGGTTTTGTTGGGTATTAGAGAAGGTTTCCTACTGTTGCTTTATGGAAAAGGTTGACACAGAAAAAAGTTTTTGTGGTCCGATGCTTGTGAGGGTAGTTTTGAGAAGTTGACTTTTGCGCTAGTCCCTGCCCGAGGGTACTTATGGTTTGGTTGTGTTTTTTTATGCATCCCATATGTGAATGGGCTATGTTTTGATGAAGCATTGTAAGGTTGTGGTCTATGTTTATAGACAACTTAAGGTTCCTGATAGGAACTATCCAACTCATGATCTAGAGTTGGCAGCTGTGGTCTTTGATTTGAAGATTTGGCACTATTATGTGTATGCGGTGCTTGTGGATATTTATTCAGACAATAAGAACTTATTGTACGTGATTATGCAGAAGGAATTAAATGTCAGCTAGCTAAAGTGGCTAGAATTGCTTAAGGATTATGAAATGAGCCTTCCATACCATCCAAGTAAAGCTAATATCGTTTTTCTTTCTCTGAGCAGGATGTCTATGGGGAACTTATCCCATTTTGATAAGGAGATAAGAGAATTGGTAAAGGATATTCACAAGTTGGCTAACTTGGGAGTTTGTCTTTTGGACTCTGAATATGGAAGGGTGATTGTTAAGGAAGTTGTTAAATCATCTCTTGATACTAAGATAAACCAGAAATTGGCCTTGTATCTCATACTTATATAGGTTAAGAAAGATTTGCGTAAGAAAATATTTATGGCTTTTGAGATTGGGGGAGATGGTAGCTTGAGGTATCAAGGTTGGATAGGTGTTCCTGACGTTGATGGGCTGCGGGAAAGGATTTTGACTGATTCTCATAAGTTTAGATATACAATTCATTTGAGTTTAACTAAGATGTATCACAATTTGAAGGAAATCTACTGGCGGAACAATAGAATGATGGATGTGGAAAATTTTATTGCTAAGTGTATGGTTTGTCAACAAGATAAGGTTGAGCATTTGAGGCCTGGAGGAATGTCTCAAAAGATAGGGTTTCCCATGTAGAAGTGGGATATTATCAATACGGATTTCATTACAGGTCTTTTATAGTCTCGCAATTAGTATGATTCAATTTGGGTCACGGTGGACAGAATGGCTATGTCCGCTCACTTCATGACTATAAGGGCTGACTACTCAGGAGAGGATTATGCTAAGTTGTTCAATCAAGAGATTGTAAAGTTTCATGGTGATCCAGTGTCCATTATTTCAAACCGAGGTACGCAGTTTTTATCTCACATTTGACATTCTTTTCAGAAAGGTTTGGGCACTCAGGTCAACCTTAACACCACTTTCCACCATCAACAAGATGGACAAGCAAAGCATACCATTAAGAATTTCGTAGTTATTCTAAGGTCCTATGTGATTGATTTTAAAGAGATTTGGGTTGACCATTTGCCGCTTATTGAGTTAATGTATAACAACAATTATCATTCTAGCATTCAGATGGCTCCTTTTGAGGCTCTTTATAGTAGGAGGTGT
Source organism: Capsicum annuum (assembly GCF_002878395.1). Lineage (NCBI taxonomy): Eukaryota > Viridiplantae > Streptophyta > Magnoliopsida > Solanales > Solanaceae > Capsicum > Capsicum annuum. The sequence goes on along the minus strand of NC_061120.1, from coordinate 39,923,003 downwards.
AGATCTCCTATTGGTTGGCTTAAGGTTAGTTAGAGTAGTTTATTTGGTCCTGACTTGGTTCACCAACCTATGGAGAAGGTAAAGGTGATTAGATAAAGACTTAAGATTGCTCGCAGCTGCTAAAAGTTATGTGAATGTTAGGGGAAGAGAATTTGGCACGACCTAAACAAGGACCTAGTTGTGTTAGGAATCCCATGTCAGATCAAGACCGGTGACCGTTCCCAAGACCCAATCATAACCACCCTACATCCTATTTCGGATAAATTCTAAACATATAACAAGGTATAACAAAATCAATTGAAAGATATTTAAAGAAGTTCATAGCCATAACCATCCAAATATCGAAATGGTGTCAGCCCCAATGGTAATACGAATACAAAGGATGACTTCAATACTAACACCGCCCATGCCTATAGTAGTCACACAAAGCCTCTATTTGAAAACAAGAATAGACGGTTGAGACATGCCCCCGACCATCGCCAAAACCAAAGTCTAAGAAACAAAAATATTGTAAAGAAGTCCATTTCATGAAATGGAGTCTTATAGAGTATAGAAGGTTACCACTTCAGTCTGACTGGTAGGCTACCCCCGAATCTAAGTCACTGAGCAGGAGAAGTAGTATGGCTAGTTCTTGCATCGTGTGGGGATACAACGCCCAAAGACGGTTAACGGGTGAACATTAGCATGTACAAAGTAATAAGGATAAGATAATGTGATTAATTAAAACCTAAGTGAATAACCATATGAAACCACATACATATATGTATACCATGCCAGGAAAGGGAGCCAGATCTAGCATGCATTTAAAACTTTAACCTGGGTTAGTGCAACTTTACTGTCATAATCCACCCATATGTTATATGGGTCCAGTTTTACCCCCTGAATGGGCCTTATGTGTATAGCTGTATAGACCATAGACATCATACGGTTAGGGATTCTCGTGCACCCTTCTCCCTCCTTGATATATATATGTACATGTATAAACTTGGGGGATTCTCGTGTACCCCAAAGCATATGGTCACCAAGATCAACCCTTATGTTGGAAAACATAAGTTCCTCGTATCCGTCAATCAGACTTACACCATTATAGTTAGCTATCACAACCCACCATTATTTCCCAATTAAAATATTTCGCACAAAATCAAACAACCATTTCCAGAAGTCAAGTGTCAAGGCATTTTGAAGTAGTATCATCATACCGGCTATAGCTTGCAATCAATGTCACTAGCCAACACATAGAGGATACCCATGTACCCTGCAAGATTTCAAATTATACCAAAGACATTTCCACCAAGGACTTCTCAAACCATTTAATACCAACCAAACCAATTTAGGTTCCATTACCATATGAAGTAACGCAATTTTTCAATAATTTTCAAACAATCTGACAAAATCATTCTCATATGCATTTTAACAAACATGCTGAGGGCATAAGATTTTTGAAACCAAAAACCATGTATCACTTGACCATTCCAATGCAAACAGATGTTCAAACCACAATTATTGCATGAAAACCATAAGAAAAACATGGAAAAACATTATCCAACCAAGAACAACTAAAACCCCCAACATATGCTTCAAAACCAAAAAATTACCACAATAATACCATAAAAATCATCCATTAAAATATTCATTTAGTTGAACTAACAACGAGGGAGGAGTAACATGCCTTACACACCAAGGAAGACATGCCTTATTCACCCTTGAAAGTCCCTAATCGATTACCTTGTAGAATCCCTAGATTTTTCTTGAACAAAGAGCTTGAGAAGGATTTTAAGAAATTTTAAGAATATTTGAATGAAAATAATAGGTTAATATAGACCCTAAAGGTGTTTTATATCATGGGGTCAAGAGGAGTTAAGAGGAAAAATGTCCAGAATACCCCCAACTTAAACTGTAAAAATATCGAAGGTGCGTACGAGTTGATCCTCCAAATCGTCACCATATTATATTACTGGTACCATCCAATCGTAACCAGAACAACAAGTTAGACATCCATACACTATCCACCATAGGACTCCATTGCCCTAACTCGTGACCGGACCATACGACTAGTGTGGTCCAGTTGTACCTAAGATAAAAGCTAAAGGGATTGACACTGGACAACATAAGAATACACCTTACCACTCATACCCTATCCTCATTTCTCTTAGTGAGCCACTTGTAGTTAGTGCCAAGTCAAGTTACTAAGTTACTAATTTGATTAGGGGACCAACCTAAATAAATCGTCACCACCCCTAACGACCCATACCCACTGAATCGTAACCATAAAAGAAATCTAACCACCATTCTCTATACTGTTAACGACTAGGATCCCCTGACCATACCAACACCATATGCCTTGTATAGTAAGTCATTATTGGGTAGTAAACTCAAAGATCAAGAAATTTCCAGGGGCCAAAACCTAAAGGTGTTTTAATTTTCCCCCACTTGGATCATTCATACTCGAATAATGGAACCAAGATGTTTGAGCATGATTTAAAAACCAACACCTCTATTATAAATTTTAACTAGGTTAAAGAAAAAAGGTACCAAGGAAGTCAATCTTTCCTTTAACAAAGTTTGAAAACAAAGATGGTAAGATCAAAGCATACCTTATGCATGAATTTATTGAGCAGTAAATAGGAATAAATACTTGGACTTTATGCCCTCTAACGCTTCCTAAGTATCCTCTTCCACCTTGTGGTTCCTCGATAGAACCTTTATCCAAGCTATGTCCTTAGTCAGCAACCAACAAACCTGTTAATCCAAGATCTCAACCGAGAACTCCTTATAAGATAGTGAATCTGAAATACTAATATCCTTGATAGGCATAATTTACGACGGATCACCTATACACTTTCTTAACATAGAACCATAGAATACCATGTGGATAGAGCTCAAACTAGAAGGCAACTCCAACTTATATGAAACATTGAAAACCCTTCTTAAAATAAAGAATGGACCAATATACTGGGGACTAAGCTTTCCATTCTTCACAAAATACATCACTCCCTTCACGGGAGACACCTTTAGGAACACCCATCCCCAACCTCAAACACAAACTTTTTATGCCTCATATTTATGTAGGACTTTTTACAACTTTGGGCAGCATTAAGCCTATCCGAAATCACATTCACCATCTCCATAACATAGTGAAAAAAAATTTATCCATACATATCATCTTTGCCAACCTCAAACCACCCAATAGGGAATCTACAACCCCTACTATACAAGGCTTCAAATAGAGCCATCCCAATGGTATAGTGGTAGCTATTATTATAGGAAAACTCTATAAGAGGCAAATGTTCAACCCAACTACCACCGTAGTCAATAATGCTAGCATGAAACATATCCTCTAATGTTCGAATAGTTCTTTATGAGTGCCAATCCAACTACAGGTGAAAATAAATACTAAGACTCACCTTGGCCCCCAAACTATTTTTAATTGACTGACAAAAGTTAAATTAAAATTGCATACCACGGTCCGAGATATTGGAAACTGGTACTCTATGCAGCTTTGCAATCTTTGGAAGAAACAACCTTGCATAATCCTCAGTCAAGAACTTAGTCCTTATTGGCAAAAAGTATGCCGACTTTGTCATCCTATCCATGATAACCCCAAACTAAATCAAACTAATTTCGAGACTGAGAAAGGCTGGTAATGAAATCTATTTTAGTCACTTCCCACTTCCACATAGGCAACTTAATTTGTTGATATAATTTTCTGGGCCTTATGTGTTCAACTTTCACTTGCTTGAACACCTTGCACTTGGCCATAAAATTAGCCACATCCCGCTTAATATTGTTCCACCAATACATCTTCTTAAGGTCATGATATATTTTTATTGAACAAGGATGGACAAAATAGTGCAACTTATGTGCCTCATCCAAAATCCTTTTTTGCAAACTAACTACATCAGAAAAACTTTATCTTCATTGGTACTGCAAGGTACCATCACTACTGACCTCAAGGGCCATCACCTTTTTCTCACCTATATTACCTTTGATCTATATCAATATAGGATCTAAAAATTGTTTCTCCTTTAATTTAGCACCAACAGATGACTGTTCTACTTCATGTACAACCCTACCACCATTCTCAGAGTCTAAGAGACAAACTCCAAGGTTATCCAAATGGTTAATATCCTTCACCAAATCCCGTTTCTCCTCATCCACATGATTCTAAGTCCCAATGTATAACCTACTAAGAGCATCAACAACTAGATTATCATTACCTAGATGACCGTGAAGACTCATTTCATAGTGCGTATATAGCTCAAGCTATCTTCTTTGCCTGATGGTAAGCTCTTTTTAAGTAAACACATACTGTAGGCTGTTATGATAAAAAAAAAGGCATTTATATGCACCTCATACAAATAGTGATGTAAGATTTTCAATGCAAATACCATAGCTAGCAATTCTAAGTCATGAGTTAGATAATTTCACTCATGTAACTTCAACTATCTAAAGGCATATGTTATCACCTTGCCATGTTGCATGAAGACACAAACAATCCCCATATAGGATGCATCATAATTGACCATAAATTCGTCAGTGCCTTTAAGTAAAGTCAAGACTAGATCTGAAGTTAGCTCATCCTTCACCTTCTCAAAACTACCCTCACAAGCATCAAACCACAGGAATTTTACCTTCTTCAGAGTCAATTTAGTCAATGGGGAGGCTATAGTTGAAAATCTCTCTACTAACCTCTTGTAGTAACCTGCTAAACCAAAGAAACTCTAAATATCAATTCAAGTCATGGGTTTAGGCCACCTCTTAATGACTGCGACTTTTTGTGGATCTACCATGATCCCTTAACTAGAAATGACATGACCCTAAAAAGTAACAACATTCAACCAGAACTCACATTTTGAGAATTTGGCATACAACTGCTGCTTCTTAAAGATTCACAATATAATAAAAAGGTGATTTCATGATCCACCTTTCTATTACAAAACACCAGAATATCATCTATGAAAATAATAATGAACAAGCCCATAAACTGATAGAAGTTAACACCTTGGGTTTTAATCCTTAGAAAATTTCCTAGAATTTTAGTCTCTAGACCCTATAAGACTCATGGTTATGAGCCGTATATTAGGGTATGGATGGTAAGGTCCAATCGTATGCTGACCTATATTGGTTGGTCATATGGATGCTGGTTACTAGAATGGATACGACTTAAGGGTACGAGTCATATTAGTGGGTATGTATCATTTAGTTCCTTAACTTAATCTAATACATGGTTAATTAGGTTGGATCTGAGTACAAGTTTCTCACCATGAGCTATAATCTTTGCTACAAGTCATAACCAGGACTCATATGGTGAACAGTGTTCAAACCTTCTGCGATTTTTTTTCCAGGGATAGGAATAAAGGGTACAGATTGTATGCTCTGGATATAACTTGATTGGATGATTTGTATGCATTAAATTAGTAAATCTAAATAGTTGAGGCTATGATACTAGTTGAGGGTAACAATCGTATTAAAGGGAACGACTCATAAGGGTCATTCGTACCCCTGGGATGATATTTTGTGCAACTTATCTAGAGGTATTTTGGATATTTCCCCACTTATCCTAATAAGGTCTCATAACTTCTAACCTACTTGGGAGGTTATTTACCTTATTATTCCATTGATTAACACTTGTAAACTCTTCTAAATACCCTATAATTCACTCAAAAACTTTTGGCCAAGGAAAGTTAGGGTTTCAACTAGAGGATTAATTTGGGGCTTGTGTTGGTGAATTATTTTCATCATCATCTTTTTTTAAGGCATGTTCTCTTTCCTCATTATTAATTCAAACTGGATGCATGGTTTTGATGAATGTTCTCATGACTTCATTGATTACATGTTTTGGTTTTACTAATATATGGTTGGTTATAGTTTTCCATGGTTTTAATTATGCTTTATGTGCATTAATCGTGCTTTTAGATAATTGGATTTCATGGGAAAGGTTTAATGGTAATTTTTATTTCGTTTGGTTATATTATGCCCCTAATGTGTTTAACAAAATTCCTATAACAATGATTTCACTACATCAAGTGATTTTAATAAAACTCTTGATTGTTTTAATAATTGGTAAAGAAATTAAGAATGATTTAAATGGCTTGGAAAGGTAAATGACTAAATGGTTATGCTTGTTTAGTACATGGAATCCCCATAGTGGTTTAATATGGTAAGTGGAAGGGGACTTGGAAGTCCCCTTAAACTTATATATGGTTGGCTATGGATAGTACTTATAAGTATGGTCAGTATAATGATACCACTACTAAATTTCCTTGGTTAATAAATGGTAAATAGAATGGTTAGTCATTGGTAATGGTTTTAACTAGGAAATAATGGCGGAAAGTGTAGCAAAGTCATGAAAGATTGAGGTCCCAGGGGGACCAAAATTAGAAACTCATATTTGTCGATATGGGATTGGTCTTGGTGACTATGTGCATGATTTCATACTATATTTAGGGATATACTAGTCATCCAAGGTTTACTTCCCTGGTCGTGCGGCTTTACACACTGAGGTCCTTTCAGTAGGAGGAGTTAAACCTATATAGCCCATGGGTAGATTAGGATGGCAAAGATACACAATCCAAGAAAAGGTTTTAAATGCATGCTAAACCCAATCCCCATTGCCATCATATTTATATATATATATATTTATGTATGGTTGTGTAAATATGAATGGTCTTACTTAGCTTTATAAGTGGCATTATTTTATCCTTATCTTGATATAATGTTAGCATTTACTTGCTAACCCATCTACTAGAGGATGTATACCCATTCTATGTAGGAACCAACCATTCTAATCCTCTTACTTAGCCATGGTTGGGAGTATGTCCCAACTAAATTTTATTGAACTTATGTTAAAGGCTTTATGGTACTACTATGGTTCAGAATAGATGGGATCTATATTGGTGTCATCCTTGGCATTGGTATTGATATTGGGGCTAACACTGATAGATATAATTATTTGTTGTTTCATCATATTTTATTTTAGGATTATTTATATTATATTATGGAATTTGTTTGGTTATGGCCTAGTTATGGCCTTTGGTATGGTTTGGTATAATTGGGCGGTTGGTATGGTATGGTTAGACTAGATTGGGTCATCATGGTTGTGATCCTATCTTAGAGTATTCATGTGAGCTAATACACCATCTTTTTATAAGCTTGAAATTCTGCTAACTCAAGTCAGGCGACTAGAAGTTAGGTTGGGTAATTGGGGTGGTCTCCAGTCTCAAATAGACTTAGGATGCCTATTATGATAAGTCCCCTGATGGGCAGTGTTAAGATGGTATCTGAGCCTAGGTTCATAGTAAATTAGAAGTCCACAAAGACGTGTTGAGTAGAGTCTCTTTTAGAAGTATGTAGCGCCTACACTAATAAGGTAGAGGCTACAGGGCATTTAGGAATGTTTCACTTTCTTGGTATTCAATTTTCAAGCATGGAGTCTCCATCTTGGAATCTTTTTGAATCCTTACTTGTTTGTCTTTCAGATCATGCCTCGTAGATTATGAGTACAAAGAAATTATTCTATCCTAATCTAAGGGTTATGCTGAAGGGGTGCATCCTACATCTAGGGTTCATCTTTGATCTCATGGTCCTATCTAAGATAGTTTTAGAGTTCTATCTGCTTCTACTAGTACTCATTAAGATGTTGTGACTAATGTGGAATTTTCTCATTCTATTCATGTAATTTCTTAGATAGTCATTACTTAGGCTAAGGAGGTATAACTAGTTCTTTGTTTATTGAGGCCACAAGGGTTTGCTAATTTTTGAAGATGGGTCTTCCCATTTTTTTTGAAGTGAAGGTGGAGAAGGATCCTTAGGGGCTTCTTGGATAAAATAGAAGAGATATTTTGGGTGTTTCCGGCTACTAATGGAAGTGGGTAAACTTTGCAGCTTATTAGCTCATCAATATTGCATATCAGTGGTATAAAGAGTGAGACAGGGATAGGGATAATGTGGAAGAATCAATCTTATGGGATACTTTTTCTAAGGCTGTCTTAGATTGTTTCTTTCCCCAAGAGTTGAGAGAAGCAAAGATGGAGGAGTTTGTGAACCTCAATAAGGGGAGGATGTTTGTCAAGGAATATTCCTTAAAGTTTCACCAATTTTCAAGGTACACTCCTAATTTAGCGACTTACATACGGGTAAGAATGAGGAGGTTTGCTTCTAGGTTGAATCAGGATTTAATTTTGGAGTGCAAGACTGCCTTGTTGTTTAAAGATATGGACATCTTTTGGATAACTATTCATATAGAGCAAGTAAAAGATGAGAAGATGAAACAAGTTGAATTTAGGGATAGACATGGTAAGAAGAGCATATTTTCTGACCAGGGAGGTGCTCAGTCTTAAAGTGATCGAGATGGTGGAAAATGGCAGAAAAAACATAGGGGAGTTCTAGTTCCTTCTCTTCTGATAGTGCTCCTTACCAGTCGGGCGACAAGTGTCATCAAGGTGGTGACATATTTTGAGAATAAGGTGCCCACTCTCAGGAAAATGGAGGTTAGTCAGTTTCTTCATACCCTCCTAGTTGGTTTTGTGGACGTCCTCATGGGGTTATTGCGATGAAGAAAGGGACAAATGCTTCATGTATATCCAGTTAGGCCATTGATTTAGGAATTTTCCAGTTAATAAGGTTGATATAGGGGAAAATAGAATACCTATGACTTCATCTTCTTCTCCTACACCTAGTGGTATTGCACCAACTCTTATTAATTCCCCTAGTTCTAGTACTGGTCAGAGCAGGTTGTATGTTTTGGCATCCCGACTTAAATCCAAGGTATCACCTGATGTCATTACTAGTACATTATTGATTTTCTCTTATGATATATATTGTTTGATTGATCTGGGCTCAACTCTCTCCTATGTGACTCTTTATGTGGCTGTATCTTTTGGTTACGATCCATAAGTTATTTTGGATCCTTTTTAATTTCTACCCCAATAGGTGAGTCGACTATTACTAAGAGAGTCAATAGGGAGTGTGAGTTATCTATCGGTGGAAAGCAGACCTTAGTAGATCTATTTAAGTTTGATATGGTGAATTTTAATATCATTCTAGTTATTGATTAGTTGCACTCTTGTTACGTGTCCTTATATTATTGGACCTGTAAAGTAGTCCTTATGTTCCCTGATTAGCCAATTATAGAATGGGAGGGTGGTTCTTTAGCTCCTAGGGGGACATTTATTTCTTATCTTAGAGCTCAAAGGTTAATATCCAAAGGTTGTCTTTATCACATAGTTCGGGTTAAAGATTTTAACTTGGAAGGTCCTTCATTCGAGTTAGTCCCAGTTGTTAATGAGTTTCCAGAGATCTTTTTGGATGATCTTCCTGGTGTTCCTCTAGATAGGGAAATTGAGTTTGGTTTTAATCTAGTTCTAGGCACTCATCGAATTTCTATTCCTTCGTATAAAATGGCTCTGGCTGAGTTGAGGGAACTCAAGAAGTAACTTAAAGATCTTCAGGATAAGGGGTTTATTCATTCTAGTGTATTTCTATCGGGTGCAGCAATTTGTTTATGCGTAAGAGAAAGGTTCACTTCGGATGTCCTTTGACTATAGGTTGTTGAACAAGGTGATAGTCAAGAACAAGTATCCTCTTCCAAGGATAGATGATCTATTTGACCAGATGCAAGGTGCCAAGTTCTTTTCTAAGATAGATCTTCAATCTAGGTTCCATCATCTAAAGATTAGAGAGGTGGATATCCCTAAGATGGATTTTCATACTCTATATGGGCACTTTGAGTTTTTGGTAACGTCATTTGCATTAACTAATGCTCTGATGGAATTTATAGACCTGATAAATAGAGTTTTTATAAGTATTTGATCTCTTTGTTATTATGTTTATTCATCATATTCTGGTTTATTTAAAGAGTGAGGTGGATTATGCTAATCACCTTTGTATGGTGTTGTAGACCCTAAAGGAACAGCAGTTGTATGCCATGCTCTCTAAATATGAGTTTTGTTGAATGTTATAACTTTCTTGGGTTATATAATTTCTACTAAAGGGATCATGATGGCTCTTCAAAAGGTTGTTATGGTGAAAAGGTGGCCTAGAACCATGACTCCATCTAATATTTAGTGTTTCTTCGGTTTAGTCGAGTGTTATAGGTGGTTTGTGGAAAGCATTTCGTCGATAGCTGCTCCTTTGACTAAGTTGACTCATATAAAGGTTAAGTTTTCTTAGTCAGATGATTATGAAGGGATTTTTGATAACTTGAAGGATAAGCTAACTTCAGCTCTAATTCTGACTTTGCCGAAAGTTAATGATAGGTTTGTGTTTTATAGTGATGCATCTAGATTAGGTCTTGGTTGTGTGTTGATAAATCATGGGAAAGTGATTGCGTATGCTTCCAGGTAGTTTAAATTGCATGAGATTAACTATCCTACTTATTATTTGGAGTTGTTCGCAATTATGTTTGCTTTGAAAATATGGCGGCATTATTTGTATAGTATCCGTGTGGGCATATTTTCTGATCATAAGAGTCTATAATATCTGTTTACTTAGAAGGAGCTTAATCTGAAGCAGAGTAGATGACATGAGCTTCTCAAGAACTATGATCTGAGTCTTCACTACCACCAAGGTAAAGCTAACGTGGTTGTTGACGCTCTTAGCAAGTTTTCCATATGGTGTTTGGATCATGTGGAGGAATGAAAGTGGAAATTAGTGAAGGATATTTACCGCTTGGTTAACTTGGAGTTTGTCTCTTAGACTCCAAGGATGATGGTGTAGTGGTGCAGGAAGTGGTTCAATCGTCTCTTGGTATGAAAATTAAGGAGAAACAAGTTCTAGATCCTATCTTGGCGAAAATCAGAAGTGGCATAGGTAGGAAAAAGGTTGTGGTGTTTGATATCAGTGGTGATGGTATTTTACAGTACTAAGGGGGGTTGTGTGTTCCTGATTTCGATGGATTATGTCAAAGGATTTTCCATGAGGCATATGAATTATGCTATGTTGTTCATACCAGCTTAATGAAGATATATCCTGATCTCAAGGATATCTATAAGTGGAATAGAATGAAGAGAGAAGTGGCTGATTTTGTGGACAAATGCATGGTGTGTCAATAGTTTAAGGTTGAGCACAAGAGGATAGGATGGTTGTATAAAGAAATTTATTTTCCCAAATAAAAATGGGAAGTGATCAATATGGAGTTTATTAACGGTCGTCCACTGTCTATGAATCAATATGATTTTGTTTGGGTCACTATGGATAGGATTACTAAGTCGGTGCCCTTTTTACAAGTGCGAACTACCTTCTTGGTGGAGGATTATGCAAAAAAGTATCTTTAGGAGATTGTGAAGCTTCATGGGGTGCCTACTTTGATTATTTTTTATTATGGCATGCAATTTACATGTCACTTCTGGTGATCTTTATAGAAGGGGTTGGAAACTAAAGTGAGTTTCAACCTACAGAAGGATAGACAAGTGGAGAGAACTATTTAGACATTGGAGGATATGCTTTGGGCTTATGTGATTATTTATGGTAGCAATTGGGTTAAGCATCTACCCTTGGTGGAGTTTACTTACAATAATGTTATTATTCTAGTATTGGTATGGCCCCTTTTGAGGCATTATATGCTAGAAGGTGTAGATCTCCTATTGGTTGGTTTGAGTTTAGTGATGCAGATATGTTTGGTCCCGACTTGCCTTAACAAGCTATGGAGATGGTAATGGTTATTTGAGAGAGGCTTAAGGCTGCCCAAAGTTTCCAAAAGTCCTATGAGGATGTTAGACATAGAGACTTGGAGTTCGAGGTTGGGCATACGATTTTTCTAAAGGTATCTCCCGTGAAGGGAGTAATGCAGTTTGGCAAGAAGGAGAAGCTCAGTCCTTGGTATATTGGTCCTTATAAGATTTTGTAGAGAGTTGGTAATGTTTGTTATGAGCTAGAGTTGCCTTCTAGCTTGAGCTTGGTTCATCTGGTCTTTCAAGTTTCCATGTTCAGGAATTGAATAGGTGATCCCTCCTTAGTTGTTTCTTTGGAAGTATTAGGTATCTCGGATTGTCTGTCTTATGAGAAAATCCTGCTTGAGATCTTTGATAGGTAGATTGATGGGTTGCGGACTAAGGATGTGGCTTCAGTTAACGTTCAGTGGCAGAACCATAAGGTAGAAGAAGCTCATGGAAAGCGAAAGAGAAAATGAAGTCCAAGTATCCATATTTATTTTTCTTCTCTTGGAATTCATGCAAAAGGTATGTGTCTTCAATACATCTTTATTTTCTGAGTTTATTACAGGAAAGATTAATATCTAAGCCTCTTTGTTTTCAAACTTTGTTATAGATTGCAATATATTTGATAATGCAAATGACTCATGCGTGTGGTTACCCTTACCTTGTCTGTCATTCGGGGATTAATGTTCCTAGTGGAGGAGACTATAACACCCTGGGTTTTAACCCTTAAAAAATTTCTTGAAATGTTAGGATACATTGAGGTACAGATGGTTAGGTCTAGTAGTATGTTGACAAGTGTTGGTTACTGGGATCAATTTATGTTACTGGAATGGATACGACTTAGGGTTGTGAGTCATATTGGTGGGTATGAATCATTTGACTCCTTAACTTAATATTAGACTTGGTTACTTAGGTTGGATCTGAGTACTAGTTTCTCACTACGATCCGTAAGCCAGGGTACGATTCGTACCTAGGACTCGTATGGTGAACCTATTCAAACCTTGTGCTATTCTATCTTGCCAGGGATACAGATGAAGGGCATGGATTGTATGCTTTAGATACGACTCAGTTGGATGAGTTGTATATTGGAAAGTATTTTATCTAAATGGTTGAGGCTAGGATATGAGTAGAGGATACCAATCATATTGAAGGGACAACTCATAAGGGTCAGTCGTATCCCTGGGACAGGATTTTGTTCTACATAAGTGAGGGTATTCTGGACATTTCCCCACTTATCTTAATAAGGTGCCATGACTTCTAACCTACTTGGGAGGTTATTTACCCTATTATTCCATTCATTAACACTAACAGACTTTTCTAAACACTCTGTAATTCTTTTAAAATCTTTTTGGCTAGGAAATCTAGGATTTTAACTAGAGGATAATTTAAGGATTGTTTTGGTGATTTCTTTCCATCATCATCTTAGTTTAAGGAATGTTCTCTTCCCTCATTGCTAATTCTAACTATAAACATGGTTTTTATGAATGTTTTCATGACTTCATTTATAGTATGATTTTGGTTTTCAAATATTAATTGGGGGTTTTGATATCAAATGGTTGGTTATGATTTTCCATGGTTTTTATTATGCTTTATGTGCATTAACAGTGATTTTTGATAATTGGATTGCATGGGAATGGTTTAATGTTAATTGGAATTGGTTTTGGTCATATTATTCCCCTAATATGTTTGGCAAAATGCCTATAATAATGTTTTCATTGTATTCAGTACTTTTAATCGAACTCTTACTTGTTTTAAAACATGATAAAGGAATTATGCATGGTTTGAATGGCTGGGAAAGGTAAATGGCTAAATGGTTATGGTTTTGGTTTACATGGAATCCCTCAAGTTGTTTAATATTGTAAATGGAAGCGCACTTGGAAGTTCCATTAAACCAATATATGGTTGTCTATGGGTAGTACTTTCAACTATAGTCTGTATGAAGATACCACCACTAAATGTCCTAGGTTAATAAATGGTAAATGGATTGGTTGGTTTTTTGGTAATGTTTTTAGTTGGGTAATAATGGCGGGATATGTAGGAAAGCAATAAAAGGTAGAGGTCCCGGGGGGACAAAAATTGGAAACTCATATTTGCCGATGTGAGGTTGGTGTTGGTGACCGTGTGCATGATGTCACACTATATTTTGGGATGTTCTAGTCATTTCAGGTTTACTTCTCTAGTCCTATAGCCTCATTCAATAAGGCCCTTTCAGTAGGGGATCTGAACCCATATAGCCCGTGAGTGGATTAGGGCGGCAAAGCTACATAGCCCAAGTAATGATTTTAAAAGGATGCTAAACCCGGTCCCCTTTCCCGATATGGTTATATATATATATATATATATATATATATATATATATATGTATGTATGTATGTATGGTTGTGTGCATATGGATGGCTTTACTTGTCTTTATAAATACCATTATTATATCCTTATCCTGAGATCATGCTACTGTTCACCTGCTAACCCATCTACTGGTGTTTGTATACCCACTCTTTACAGGATTTGGCCGTTCTACTCCTCCTACATAGTGATTGACTCAGTGATCATTATTTGGATAGAAGTGGTGAGCTTCCATCCCTTTGGAAGGCTCCATTTTATGTTAAGGATATTTCTAAACACTTTTATTTTATTTTGGATATTGGTTTTATCCATGGTTAGGGGTATATATCAATCGAATTTTATTACTCTTTTAGTTAGAGTCTTTGTGTTACTGCTATGGGTTGGAATGGACGAAATCTATATTTGAGTCAGCCGTGGAATTGGTATTGGTATTGGGGCTGACACCGAACGTCGGGATTGTTGGTTGTTCCATCATATTTTATTTTGGTATTAATTATATAGTGTTTTGGAATTTATTTGGTCATGTCCTGGTTTATGGCCTTTGTTATGGTTTGGTACAGTTGTGTGGTTGGTGTGGTATAGTTGGACTCGCTTGGGTCGATCACGGTTGTAATCCTTTACCAGAGTCTTCATGTGATCTATTACACGGACAAAGGTTGGGTTAGGTAACGGGGATGGTCTCCGGTCCCAGACAGACTTGGGACACTCATTATGATAAGGCCCTCAGGTGGGTAGTGTCAAAAAGACCCTATTCATCAAATCCATGAATGGCTCCGTGGCATTGATCAACCCAAATGACACAACCAGAAACTCAAAATGCCTATACTGAGTATGGAAAGTAGTCTTAGGTATATCCACCTCCCTAATCTTTAACTGATGATACCCGAATCAAAGATATATCTTTGAGAAAAATTTAGCACCATACAACTGATCAAGCAAGTCATCATCTTTGGAAGAGGGTACTTATTCCTTACTGTCACCTTATTCAACTGTCGTTAATCAATACACATCAGAAAGGAACCTTTCTTCTTATGCACGACTAACACTAATGCACCCCTCGAAGACATACTAGGACGGATGAAACTCTTCTCTAAGAGATTGTTAAGTTGATCTTTAAGCTTCTTGAACTCAGCCAGAGCAATTCTATATAGAGGAATACAAATTGGAAAAGTGTCTAAAGCAAGATCAATTCAAAAATCAATCTCCGTATTAGGAGGAACAACCTGGAGGTTGATATGCCAAAATTACACCTCTTTTATGAGAGAGTAAGCGATCGCTATCAAATATAGAGCCCAACTAGGTTGGGTGTCGAATCACACAGAGAATACAGTGTTGACTAAGCATTGTCATTGTTATTAGATTGTTGATCTAAAGTTCCAAAATAAAGGGGGTTTGGAAATGTTATTGGTGTTCTTTTGTATTTTTGTTACACAAAAGTCCAGATACTGAGAGTAAATGTAGATGTAATTTCAATGAGAATGAACTAAATAGAGTTATGCTCACCAAGATGTTCAAGCAATTAGGGTTGCGAGTTTGTGTTCGAAATCTAATTTATGTATCCAATTGCAAGAATTATTGAATTCTCAACCTGATGAGTATTTCACCCTTTACTGCTCTAGAACTTACAAAATCCATGCATTATTTAATAACACTCTCATGAGGGTTGATCCTGTTAAGGAATCAACCCGTTAGCCAAAAGGGTAAACCTATAGAGTTCGTATGAATCACTTCTTGTCCCAATATTCACTTTCTTGTCAGACAAGTGGAGTTTATGGGATCACTTCTCAAGTTTTCAACCAAGAGATGTCATTAATATGAATAAATATTTATACAATTTCGATAGATGTTAGAAATCAAACCCATTCATAACCCCAAAATAGTTCAAATCCTAATTAAAACTAGTACAAAGCTCTCAATAGAGGAGAAAGTATGAAACTGAAGACAAAAGATCCGGAATAAACCCTAATACTTGGTATTTATATGATTGCAGTCTAGAGTTTTAAAAATTCAAACTCAGATTCCCACATTTTGGTCGACGGGTCAAGTGACGGTTCATCTAGGTCCAATGGTCCATCGCCTGGATCATCGCTGGGTGTCCAGTTACTCCATGTTCTGCTTCTAGGTGACGGGTAGTGCGGTAGCCCATTGCAAGGTCGATGGTCCATCACCTAGATCATCGCAGGACTTCCAATGATGATGTGTTCTGTATCATGGTGATGGTTTAGACCGACGGACCGTCACAGGCCCGATGATCCATTGCCTGGACCATTGCATGATTTTTAGAGTCTATGTCTTCTGCTTTTGGTTGACGACTTAAACCAATGTATCATCGCAAGGTCGATGGTCTATCTCCCAAGCCACCACTGCCCACTTAACTTTTGTTTTGCTCATATTGTCCAAGTTACCCTTCACACTCAGTCCTTAACCTGAAAACACTAAAATACCATGTTAAATACAATAGTGGTTGCTTGAAAACACACAATATCCTAAGAAAAAGGCCTAAAATATTCCTTCATAAGCCGGAACATCAACACCCTCAACTTAATGAAATTGCTTGTCCATAAGCAACTCAACACCAGGATACATATATGAACAACATCATGATGGGCATTTTACAGTAAAACCAACACAATCATACAATCATTCCACTACCTATTTGGTTATGTTATTTCAACACACACAGATCTACTACTAGCATTAACTACTAATCAGGTATTCACAGCTACAGATACAACTTCCCAAAGAAATAAATAGCACAGATATAAAATCAACATGCCCTCACATCCAAAGAAGTCCACCTCACATCACACATTTAAATCATGGACAAAACTAAGTTCTAACTCTCAGAAATGAAGTTACCAACATAGTGTATGCCTAAAAGCTTGCCCTTATCATCTAATGCTCTTTCTTGATTGACTTACCAAGATCAAATAGGACTTGCTATGGGTTGTAATGAGGTTTTAGCTCAGTGAAGGTTATTCATTTGGTAAGTGACTTAAAGTATAGGAATTTCACTCTCTTTACCCTTTTTGGTAGCTAACTACCAGAATTAAGGACCCTCTCATTCATTCACAGTTATTCATCGGTGCTCTTATCATAACCCGATATCTTTTATTTTTCTTTTTTTATAAGAAAATAGAATCAACCATCTTCAACTTATGTTGATGTAGAAGTTTGAGGTGTATAATATCTATTTAGATTGCTAACTAGACCAAGGTTGGATGCTACCCCTTAATTTACTTTCAACTCAACCTCCTAGGCTGCTAACAATCCAGTAGTAGCCTCCCTCAACTTAGGCAATTTTCCTAAGTTAAAGTGCACAATGTCCACAATTGGACTAGGGCCAAAGCTAAATGATTAGCACTTTCTAGAGAGTGAATTAAACTTATTTGGATAGAAAAAAAAACTACCACCGCTCAAAAAGGGTTGACAAAGGGAACACAATCTTTTTGGTGGGTCAATCATTTGGATAAGTGGACTAACAACACAAGATGGCCTACTATCCTCTCTTATTGAATCAAAACACATGACAACATCTGATGAACCGGGCAAGTTCTAGGTGTAAAACTTTTGTCAGAACTACATACACACTCACTCACACAGACACTAAGTTAATTTCTATCCTACTAATTCTCGGGATCCAGATCACATAGTTATGCTTTGCTTCATTACTAACTTCTAATACCATTAACTAAGTCACACATGGTTGCACAGTACTTTGCCACTTGGTACAAGGAATTAATTATACAAAAACAATGAAAAACATAATTTTGCTACCATCAGTTGTCATCCACATATGTACAATAAGGTGCTACCAAAAATGGAACTTTTATTTCATGCAACCATATTACTAACAGAACATAAAAATGAAAATGCAACTTAAACATACCGATAATATCAGCAACACAGGCCCCCATGGTAAAAGCACATCCCACCCCAAAAAAAAATAATGCTTTGTCCTCAAATGCATAAAATTTTAAGTATAAAGAATGGGAAAATACTTGTCGTGACTCTTATTTAATATGAGGTATCAGTGAAGTGCGGTGAGGAGGTTGTATCCTCACCTAGTGCTATGTTGACTCCTATGGGGGTGGGAATACTCACAATCTCTCCCTCCAGAACCAGAGGTATGACATCTCCAGCTGGATCTATAGGTTGCCTCCTAGCTGGGGAAGAACTGGTAGACACTCCAGCTGCTTCATATTTTACTCTTTTTCTTCTTCTTTCCTTATCTCTCCTTAACCTCTCTCTTGCCTTTCTCATAGCATACTCATGTCTCTGCTCAGGTGACATAGCTTCTTGCCTCTTTCTCTTAGTGTCCTTCTTTGCAGATTTCTCAGACTTTTCATCTGGTTCAGCTACTTTCTTACCCTTATCCTTGATTGGGCACCTAAATAAGTCAACCAGGCCCTTGTCCTCATCACTAGAAATCTAGAATGGATCAAAGATGGTCCGTTATGGCTGCTGATTTATCTTGACTACATCTACCTGGAGTCATCTAACCTCGTCTATCACTTTAGGAAACTTTGAGATGGACATTGTATCCAGCTTCTTGTTGATTCAATCTTCCATGCTATCCATTAGCATCTGGATATTTCTGAAAGGGTGCAATGCTTCCTCCATAATCCGCTCAACAAAGGCTTTAAAATCTTTCCCCCATATGGCAATCTATTTTTCAACCTTTTTGACAGCCTGTACAGCCTTTAAAAAGCTTTAATGGTTCAACCTGTACTCAAAATATTAGGGTGGGATAGACGCTGAGTCTACAATCCCATCCATAAGTATCGAATCTGAACCTGTAGATGTTGTAGGAGGCACATACGTAGTAAGTGGCAATGGCATACCTGCAAGACCCTCTGACGATTCAGGAACTGGAGATGACTAAGTCTGCTGAGCTAGTGGTATGCAGACTCTCATATCAAACCTTAATTCATCCCTCATCTTTTCAATGTCCTGTTTGTGTAGTGTTAGGACCTCATTGTCAACCCCACTAATAAAAGGGACATTTGCCTGCTTGCACAAGTCTGTGATAAGGCAAGGAAATAGTAGCTCCATCTGAGTCATATGAGCACAGAAAAAAAACTCATCAGAGATAATGTGACCAAAATCTACAGTCAACCCTTTAATCAAAGAAGCCACAATCACAACTCTAGTAAGTTCCAAATGATCATCGCCTCTAGTGGTCATGAGCCTCAGTCGCACAATCGCCCACCAGAACTTTGCTCTAAAGCTGAGGGATTTATTTGATATTCATTCATGAAGGTCGTGTAACCATGCAAGCTCATCCCCATCTATCAGGATCCTCGCTAACCAGGGCCTTTGTGTAGCCCATGTGAATAATCGATACACCAACTCAAGAATTACCCCTGGTATCTGGTAGTCATGACTAAATAAAAACCTATTCAAAGTCTTCTCAGAAATGTCAATATCAATCCCACAGATAGGAACTCTCTCCATCTTATTAATATTGGAAACTGATGCACCCGTTGGACAGTCCTTTTTTATAATGCTAAATAGTTGGGAAAAAACTCATGAACTTAGTTAGGTTGGTAGGATCCAAGTGGCTTACTCATTAAGGCCAACTAATACTCATTGAAGCGTCACTAGAGTTCAGGATACTCGTGTAGGGTTGTTGTTATGATCTGATACTCCTTAGAAATTTCTCTTTTGATTGGAAATATATTCGTTGGTGCCAACCCTCTGTATAAAATATCTCGAGCACCCACCCCTTGCCATCTTATGGCTTCCCGTACTCGGGGGTCCTTGCATCGAATTAAGTTAGGATCCTCCTTTTGGGGAGTCTCCTCTTGAATTTGGTTAGAATTTTCAACCCCAGTCTCAACTAGAATTGAACTGGAGATGTTGCTACTACTGTCTTCAAGCTCCTCCTCAAACGAGGAGGATGAAGGAACCACTTGACGACTTCATCGAGTGTTATGGGATGGTGCATAAAACCTGGCTGTTTGGCCTCTACCACAGCCTTTGATTTGTGGTAACTTGGGATCCATGATACCTATAAGTGATACGTTGTTAGTTCACGGTCTTAAACCAGATAAACAAACAATTATGGACCAACGACGGCTAGGCGATGGTCTATCGTTACTACGATGGTCCATCGACCCAAATCACTGGGGTCATTCCAGTTATATTGATTCTGAGGAAGTGGCGACAGTTCAGGCGACGGGTCATCGAGTATTCAAAGGTTCATCGTATTGATCATCGCCAGCCATTTTTCTTTTTCAGGCTTTATTTCCATATTTTGTCGTACACCTTGCCGCTTTCAAGTCAAGCACATGTTTTCATGGTATTTTCAACATTAATCCACTACTTATTTTTCTTTTCTTGATCCATGGTCTATTCATACTTCACCCAGGATCATTATAAAGTTTTAACTCAGTTCATCCCCGCATATGAAAATTTCAAGATGAAAGAAAATTTCTTTACCATTAAAACGTTCTCATGATTTCTTGATTCTTCAAATTGAGTATCATAAAGAGTAAAGAAGATTTCATACATTAGTATTGCTTCACTTGATTCTAACCTTATATTGCACTCAAAACACAGGAAACGGCATGAAAATTTACTTTTGTGAAGAATTTTTGTTGTTTGCAAGTGAAAGAATAATGACGGGATGAAGTTTAAATAAAAGAGGGAAAAGGGAAGTGGAAGGTCTTCAGAGAGAATGAAAGGTTGCAGGTGCTTTGAATAATTCAGGGGTTACTCAATCACTTTAAATTATCTATTTAAAACTATTTGGGTCGGATAAGAATGAAAGAGTTGGATATTTAAATCGATCTGACCCGATCCGCTGAAATAGGGTTGAATGCGATGGTTCCTTTAACAGTTCATCGAATATGTGATGGTCCGTCAATTGACCCGTCATCCCAATTTAGTGAACATACCTTGTGACTCATTAGCGATGTTTTGCTCGACGGTCCGTCGAACTTTGGACTATCCATCCGTTAACCATCGCTCCTTTTCCAGTTTCCTAGTTTCTATACATTGTCGCGACGATAACCACGATGATATGTCGAGCCCACGATGGTCCGTCGGGTGACCCGTTAGTCACCTAAAACTTCATCTGTTTTTCTTTTCCCTTCTCTGTTATGCCTGCATACTTCCACACACCCTTTAGCTTTCACAAATAAATAAAACAAATAGCAAAATAACCCAAATTAAGGGTACACAACAACACAATGTGGGTTGCCTCCCACTAGCGCCTGATATCATCGTGACATGATAAGCTAAACTTACACCTCAATTAAGTGCAAGGCAGTTATCGTCAATATATTTACCCAACTTCTAAGTCAGGGTCGAATCCACAGGGAATAATATGAGTGGCAATTAAACTAGTTCAAAACTATAGCTACAAGTTAAATTCAAATAAATAATAAGAAAAGACAAAATAGGGGTTTTTATCAATCAAACAAATTTTAACGTTTCAACTTATTTTAGAACTCAAAACTTTGATTTAAATATTTTGAATCAATGATATAGAGAAACTAGGGTTGTGATCACTATGACTATTAATCTAGATTGAATAATAACTGTTCATGATTCTCGTGATAGGTGGGAACAACAGATTATCCCTGCCAATGATACTATCTAACTTATCTCTCGACCTCACCAGATAATTTACTATCTAATTCTCTCAAACTTAGATAATTTATCTATATCCAAACGGATGCTATCTCAGTATATTAATCCAGTTACGGCATCAATCATTAAATAGAAGGTTGGTAGCTTCTGAGTCCCTAATGATAATTCACGACCTCTAGTCTATTTCTCCGTTAGAAGCAAATAAAACTTAAGGCATAACCTAATGTTTGCAACAATAGATTCCATTTAAAACAACAGAATTTCAAGGCATTCCCACAATCACTCAAATCCTAATCCAACTATTAAATCAATGAAATAATAATCATAGATCCCACAACCCTAGTTGTGGGTTTTAGTTGCTCATAAGATAGAAAGAGATAACAAAGATTAAATTGATAACTTAAAGCAAGTGAACCTACAAAAGATGAAATTTAAAGTTGTTTCTCCTCCAAGTACAATAAGAATTCCCACAACTAAATCAAAGGATGGAAAATTGAATTCTAAGTTAAGAGAGTCAAAAACAAGTGAACTCCCCTTTACTAAGTTACAAGATATCAAAAGCTGCTTTTGAAGTTGTGAATGAAACCCTAAAAGATGCTATTTATACTAAAGCCTAACTAAGGTAATAAAATAACAAAATCATAGCTGGACTTGGATTTAGGTGACGGCATATTGGTGTTGATCGTCAGGCTTCTAACGGTGTCTCAGATATGTCTTCAAAAGTCGTGCCTTCTTAACCTATTCTGCCTCACTCTAACGATGTCCTCTAATAGCTTACCAAAGGAGTGACGGCGTGTAGCATATGTCGTCAGACCTTCATCTTATTTCACCATGTTCTGTCCCACTTGACGGCATCTTCTGATGGCTTACGACACTTATAATGACATATTGAGAATGTCGTCACCTTCATCCAGCAACTCTTCTTCACTGTTCTTCCTGACGCATTTTTTTGGTAGCTTACCATATCTCTGATGGCTTGCAATAAATGCCATCAGACTCATATCTGCTTACTTGTACCAGATTTTACTTATTTTGTTCATTTTTCCTATGTCTTCCTCCCATCCTTGCTACAACTACAATATCACAAGAAAACGATCAAAAATAATAAAAAGTTGCTTAATACTTTGCAATTATTTAAAGTTAAAAGACTCAAATGTGTTAGCATCTACTCACACATCATGATACGACTTAGTTATCTTGATTACTCAGACTTCATCGAGATAGAGAGTAGCAATACTTTTTATCGAGTCTTTTGGACCGATGTAAAGTTTGACTCATTGCCCGTTGACTTTAAAGACACTTCCATCTTAAATTTCAAGATCAACCACTCCGGATAAGTAGACTAGACTCACTTTAAATGGTCCTAACCACTTGGACTTAAGTTTAGGGAAAAGGACATGGGTTGTCCATTTTTTTAGAAAATGGCCCATATTTGAAAAGGTGGACATGGGTTGTCCAGTAGGCTAAACTAATTCTTTTTTTTAGCCATTTGGACCAATTGGTCTCATGCAGTCTCTACACTCAATTGATAAAGTTTTATACCACATTGATACACTTTTATACCATATTGATACACTTTTTAAAAAAAGACAAGGGAAATTCTATGCAAGCATATGCAATCCCTATTCTCAATTGATACCCTTTTATACAACATTAATACACTTTTATACTACACTGATACCCTTACAGTGTCCATATACTCAATTGATACTCTCGTTTACTAGATTGATACATTTTTAAAATTCATGGAAAAACTATATTTTTGTTTCTGCCATAAGATGAGGCAGAATTTTCAGAAGATGTTGCTGGAGGATTTTCCCATTCCCAATCGTCCAGTAACTGAAGAGTAATTGGTTGAAGTAAAGCATAATCATATTCAAAGTCTACATTTCCAAACATATTTTTTTATTTTTTTCACTATGGAAAACGTTAAAAATGAATAAGAAGTTTTGAGAAAAATTGTGTTTTCTGAATATTAATTAGAAGTTTATTTATTGTTGAAGGGAAAGAGATAAAGAAACTTAGAAGACGTTAGGTGGAAGACAATAATGGTGTATTTATAAGAAAAGTGGTTCATGCATTAAGATAATTTTCATGATTGGAATAATTAAAATAATGTTTTGTTGAAAGAAAGTTTGGAATTTGCAGCGGGAGAATTGAGCTTCCTTGAAGTTTCTAACATGAAGAAAATTTACCCGACTTTTGTAATCACGTACATATAATATGATATAAAAGTCGGCGGCCCAGTACACAAAGTAGAAAAGGCCGAATTGTGATGCTTAATGGCTATTTACTGGGTTTTTAAAATTAGGTGCTAGTTTTGTGGAATTATTTTAGTTTTAGGTGTTATTTTTGTCCTTTCCCCTTAAGTTTACGTGGGAACAGTTCGACTCTGGAGTTGAACAGAATCACCAAGTCACCTTTTTGGAAATCTCATTTTTCAATCCTCCAATCGTGATACTTCTTCATCTTCTCCTTGTATAGGTTTGCCCTTTCATAAGCCTTGAGACAGAATTCATCCATCTCATTCAGTTGCGCTAGTGAGAGAAGATATTGTTTTTGACAACTACAACAACTCTCTTTCCTTCATTATCAGCCAAGGAGATGGCTTCAACCTATTTTGATACATAATCAACAGCAACTAGAATGTACTTCATCCCATACGAGCTTACAAACGGGCCCATAAAATTAATGCCCCAGACATCAAACAATTCTGCTTCCAGCATCTTTGTCAAAGGCATCTCATGCCACTTGCAGATTGATCGTTGCCTCTGACATTGATTACAACTTAGCACCAGCTCATAAGCATCCTTGAATAAAGTTGGCTAATATTAACCACTCTGCCACAGCTTTCTATAAATTCGATCACCTGCATGGTGACCTCCAACTGGGGAAGCATGACATGCTTCCAATATACTCAATACATTTACTTCTGGTACACATCTCCTTGTAATATTATCAGCACACTGCCGAAATAGGTACAGTTCATCCCAGAAGTAATGTGTCACATCATTAAGTAATTACTTTCTTTGATGAAAAGAAAGAATTTGGGGAATCAACTCGCTCACCTCATAGTTTGCAAAATCAGTATACCAAGGCATTTTATCCATAAACGCAGCCAAGATCTTTTCATCCAGAAATGCATCATTGATCTTCATTTCTTCTTTAACTACTTGCTCCCCTACCATCCTAGATAGATGATCTGCAACATGGTTATTGTAACTCATCCTATCTTTGACTTAAAAGTCAAATTCTTGGAGCAGAAACACCTATCTAATCAATCTTGGTTTTGCATCCTTTTTAGCTATCAAATATCTTAAGGTTGTGTGGTCAGTGTGGACTACCACCTTGGTTCCTCGCAGATAAGCCCAAAATTTCTCAAAAGTATAGACTACAGCAAGGAGTTCCTATTCAATGATGGCGTAATTATTTTGAGCACCATTCAAAGCTTTTCTGGCATAATATATTGGATGAAACAATTTATTCTTTTTTGTCCGAACACAACTCCAAGGGAAACACCGCATGCATCATACATAATCTCAAATATTTTTACCAATTCATTGCAACAATGATAGGGGTTTCAACCAACTTCTTTTTAAAGTATTTGAATGCCTTCAAGCAATCATCATCAAAGTAGAACTTAGCTTCCTTCTCCAAAAGTTTGAAAAGTGGGTTCGCAATCTTTGAGAATTCCTTTATGAATCTGTGGTAGAACCCTGCATGTCCAAGGAAACTTCACACTCCCTTGACAGAAATGGGAGCTTGTAGCTTCTCTATAACCTCTACTTTGGCTCGATCCACCACTATCCCTTTTCTTGAAATTTTGTGCCCGAGAACAATGCCCTCTCTCACCATGAAGTGGAATTTTTCCTAATTAAGCACAAGATTGAATTCCACACACCTCTGCAAAGCACTACAAAAGTTCTCCAGACATAGCTCAAATGAATCTCAAACAATAGAAAAATCATCCATGAACTCCTCCAAGGTTTCCTCAACCATATCCGAGAAAATAGACATCATACACTTTTGGAAGGTAGCGAGTGCATTACATATCCCAAACGGCATCCACTTGAATGAAAAAGTGTCATACGGGCATGTTAACATCATCTTCTCTTTATCTTCAGGCGCAATACAGATCTGATTGCAGCCAGAATATCCATCCAAGCAGTAATACCACCCCCTTCCTGCCAACCGATCAAGCATTTGATCCATGAAGGGCACTGGGAAGTGATCATTTAAAGTCCATGAGTTCAATTTGCAGTAGTCCATGAAAACTCTCCAACCAGTCACGGGCTTGAGAGAAATCAACTCATTCTTTTCATTTTCCATAACAGTTATGCCCCCTTTCTTGGGCACACATTAAACTAGGCTGACCCATTTACTGAAAATAGGATAAAGTACTCCTGCATTTAGCCACTTAATAATTTCCTTCTTAACCACCTCTTGTATCGGTGGTTTAATACGACATTGCTGCTCGATGTTTGGAGTACAATCTTTCTCAAGTTGTATCTTATGAGTGTAGATCCCAAGGGGAATGCCAATAATATTAGAAATAGTCTATCCTATTGCTCTTTTGTATCGCTAAAGAAACGAAATATGTGTTTTCACCTACTTTTCACCCAAATCAGCTTTAATAATAACAGGTAGTGTGTTTCCATTACCCAGAAACACGTACCTTAAATTCCCTGGCAGCTCTTTCAATTCCAACATTTATGGCTCTTTAATAGATGGCTTAGCCGGTGGTGTTGGTCTATTTTTAAGATCAAGATCTATTTTCTTAGGAGAATAGTAATATGATCCCATTCCTTTCAAATCACAAATAGTCTCTTCATACTCCTCACTGCCTTCACAATCAAAATTCATCAGCACTGTAGTTAAAGGCTCAACGACAAATTTCTCCTCTATCGGCACCTCCTGCTCATCGTCATAATATACATCAATAATTGAAAACACACTCATTTCTTTATGTTTCTTCATTGATTGGCTCATATCAAAGTTCACTACTTTATTATTCATCCTAAATAAGAGCTCATTAGCTTACAAATCAATCAGCACATTTTCGGTTGCAAGAAAAGGTTGACCTAAGATTATGGGCACCTCGAAGTCCACCCCGCAATCTAGAATTATAAAATCTATAGAAAATATAAAGTTGGCCACCTTCACCAGCATATCATATAGAATACCAATATGTCATTTTACCGACTTATCCGCCATCATGAGTTGTATTTTTGTGGGTGTAGGGTCTCTCAAATACAACTTTTTATAAACGGCTAGTAGCATCAGATTAATGCTCGCTCCCAGATCTCATAAGGCCTTAGCCAATTCCAGAGACTGAATCATACAAGGAATATTAAATGCTCATGGGTCTGTCTTCTTCTATACCAAGGACCTTGTAGAAATAGCACTACAATGATAGAGATTATCTACCGATTCGTAGCTCACCATTCTTTTCTTCGTCACAAGATCCTTCATAAATTTAGCATATCCTGGCATTTGCTCAAGTGCCTCTACCAAAGGCACATTTACTGTCAACTGGTTCAATATTGTCATGAATTTACTGAACTTTATGTCATCATCCTTCTTCTTCAATATCTGAAGAAAGGGAGGTGGTGGTTATAAGAGAGTCTTCACCACTACTTCCTTTTCCTATCTTTTCCTTTTTCTAACTAATCAACCTATTGATAATTAGAAGGGATATCCACCTCATCTAGATTTTTAGTATCCACTAGATTACCTTCTTCAAGATCATCATCTTTTTTGATCACTTCTTCATTCATAGCTTTGCCCAAAGAAGGGCCTGATAAAACCTTACCACTCCGTATGGTAATAGCCATGCACGATCCTTTAGTCTGAGGGTTCTGGATTGTATCACTTGGCAGTGTTCCACTCTTTCTCTAATTCAATACTACTGAGTGCTGGCTCATTTGTTGCTCCAACTACTTGATAGAGGTAGAGTCTGAGTTTACCAACTGACTCATATAAGATAAATCGCTCTTCATGGTAGTCACTCCAGAGTTGGTAGATTCAACTCCCTTTAATAATTTCTCCATCATGTCCTCTATGGACATCTTGGAAGAACTAGTTGCAGCACTATCTCTGCTTCTGTGCAGTATATATAGCCCACTTCTATCATTCTTACCTTTCTAATTTCCTTACTTCCTATCCTTGTAACCAACATTGTCATAGTAGTTCCAAGCTCGATTTCTTGGCTATTGCCTCGGAAACTCCTCTGATTATTCAAATAGTTAGCCTCTTATCTAAATCGAAATCATCTCAACCTTTAGCTGCAACAGCTTTCACTTTTTCAGTCTTTGCAGATAATAAATGCTTGGTCAACAGATCTATATGCGTCTTCAAGTTTGCCTGTCTTGATCACGTTCTTCCTCTTTCTTACGTTGCTCTGCAGTTATCCCAATAGACACAGTAAGGCTTACTACCAAAGAATCCTTATTATGCCAAGCTCTGCTTTTTTTGGTCATCTAATCAAGCATCTCCGAGGCCTCCTAAAAAGTTAGATCCATAAATGATCCCCCTGCAGCATTACCAACAACTGGCTTCGTAATAGAGTTCAAAGCCCGATAAAGGGTCTCCATCATATGAATATCTGTCATAGTATGGTTCAAACACTATGTCAGCTTTTTTGTTAATCTTTCCCATGTCTCATGAAGGGTTTCAATTGGGAGCTGCCTAAAGTTGTTGATCTAATCCCTCAATTGTACCCTTTTGCAAGGCGGAAAGAACCTTTCCTAGAAACTCTCTTTCAGTTGCCTTCAGTTGGTTATCAAATTGGACATTAGCTTATTAAGCCACAATGTTGCCTCTCCAGATAAAGACAATGGAAATAAATGTAGGCGGATGGCATTCTGTCCCACTCCAGGGCTATCAAAACGCTTGCAAATAGTGACAAAATTCACTAAATGCATATTGGGATCATCTCCTGGGAGTCCACCAAACAACCTCTTCAGATGAAGGATCTGGATTATTATACTGGTAATATTGAACTTTGTTAGTGCTGCTAGAAGTAGAGGAATAATGGCTCCAGTGGCACCAGCTCTGTCCATTCCATCTTTATCATCATTAAGATCAAATTGAATAGCTTGACGATCAGGTCTTGCCTTGAAAGGACAATTTTTGTTCACATTTCTGTTCACTAGTGATTTTACTTCTGTTTTACTCAGATTGTCCAAGTTACCCTTCACACTCAGTCCTTATCTAGAAAATACTAAAATACCATGTTAAATACAACAGTGGAAGCTTGAAAACATACAATTATCCTAAGAAAAAGGCCTAAAATGTTTCTTCAAAAGCTGAATCATCAGAGGTCATCATGGAAGACTTAAGAAATTCATTCAGCACCAAGGCAGAATGCAAAGAAGGACCCTCGGAGTTAGAATCTTTAACCCAGACCAGATTATAGAGACACCCCTTAGAGAATAATCTCTGAGCTCTAAGATAAGATATAAACTTCTCCTTAGGAGATATGGAACTACCCTTCCACTCAATGACCGATTCATTAGGGAATTTAAAGATGACTTTATGGTTACGATAGTCTAGAGAAGCATAACACGAGTAGAAAAATCCATCCCCAATATGAAATCCAAATCTACTATATCTAATTCAAAATGGTCCACCACAGTGTCTTTTCTACCAATAGATACCACACACCACTTATAGATTTTTCTAGCAATCACCGAGTTACCTACGAGGGTAGACATAAAAAAAGGGTATGAAACACACTCAGGACATAAACCAATACACACAGCCACAAAGATGGTAAAATATGATAGACTGAACCATAAATCAAGTAAATAGTATAAATCATTGAAAAAGAGTTTCAACATACTAGTCAAGACATCAGGTTATGCCTTAGACTCCAGTCGGGTAGTCAAAGGATAGAGAAAGTTCCAAGAAGTGTAGAAGCAAGATAGTGCACTCTTTGGTGCCAGATATAAAGAAGAGGCAACTGGAACTGTGTTTGGCAACCTTACAAATAGGAAAGTTTTGAAGCATGTGCCCTGGATGACCGCAGTTAAAGCACCTATCTCCCATCATTATAAAAAAACTAATGCAATTTACCACCAAACCTACAAGGAGAATGTGATGGAGCTGACTGGGCCCACTAGCCTCGGATAGGGTATCAAAAAACCTTGAAAACTCTTGTCACCCTGTGGCTTTGGGTAGGGAGCACTAGTCATCGAATAAAATCTAGAATTTCCCCACTTC
The DNA here is from genome assembly GCF_002878395.1 of Capsicum annuum. Classification (NCBI taxonomy): domain Eukaryota; kingdom Viridiplantae; phylum Streptophyta; class Magnoliopsida; order Solanales; family Solanaceae; genus Capsicum; species Capsicum annuum. The sequence goes on along the minus strand of NC_061120.1, from coordinate 39,893,184 downwards.
TTCTTAGGCCACTTACCAATATCCTTGCCATTCCACTATTGTCCACCACCCTACTTAGAGAACCTAAAAGACTTTCCCTACCTTTCCTTGATCTCAGCCTTCTTCATTTTTTCTTCCTCTACCTATTGCATGTGCACAACCAACCTGAAGATATCAATGTCCTTGATAAACAAGGTAGACTTACTTTCTAATATCAAGAGTCGGGATAAACTAGAAGAGAACTTTCTCATCCTAGACCTCATGCTAGAAATCATCTGTGAAGCATACCGAGATAACTGGTGAAAATTCAAGGCATACTCTTTGACTGTCCTCTTGCCTTGCTTCAGATTAACAAACTCTTGCGCCTTTGTTTCCCTCAACTCCCGAGGAAAAAAGCTATCAAGAAAAGCATTAGAAATATCCTTTCATAGAGATGACTCAACATCATCACCCCTTGACTGATCCTATTTCTCGTACCATTGGTATGCCACATCCTTCAGCTGGTAGACGACAAAATCCATACCATACACATTAGTGGCATGCCTAACATAAAAAATCTTTTCCATCTCATCAAGAAAACCTTAAAGATTCTCTTCAACGTTAACAGCAGCAAAGGTCAGAGGGTTGAGCCTCATAAACTAGGCAACTCTTATGGCCTCAAAAGATAGAGTAACAGGAACACCATGCTCAAACTAAGAAGCAACCAACTGTTCCAACATATGAATGGACTGACGAAACTCAGTGTTCATCACTTCAACCTGAGGAGCTTGAAAAGGACTAGAGGGAACCAGTGGAACTCTAGGAGGACAATCAGGAACTGGACCCCTAGACTAGGTCTGGACCCCATAAGTTGAATGTGTCTCACCATCATTGTCCTCGGGTGTAACAAAGAAGTTTTAATTAGCTTCAGATCATTGGGGAGGCTTGATCTGAATAACGAATAAACATAAATTAGAGAAGAATTTAGGACCTTAGAATTTGCAACTTGAAAACAAAACCCAAGAAAGAGAAACATTCCTAAATGCCTTGTAGCCTCTCCCTTATGAGTGTCCTAAGCTATACACCCTTAAAAAAAACTCTACAAGACACAAATCTGTGAACTCCAAATTGACTATGAACCTAGCGCTCTAATACCAATCTGATATGACCAAATCCAGGACCTAGTCTTGGCGGGCATCTCAAGTCCAACCTGCACTGGAGACCATCCCCAAGATCCTATCATACCATCCCTACACCCTATGTTAGATAAATTCCAGACATATAACAAGATATAACAAAACTAATTAAAAGATATTTAACGAAGTTCATAACCATAACAAACTAAATATCCAACCAATGTCAACCCTAATGCCAATACCAAAACCAATGCTAACTGCAATACCGACAGCACCTATGCCCATAGTAGTCACATGAAGCCTCTTTTCAAAAATTATGAACATCCAATTAGGAAATTTTCCCAACCATAGCCAAAACCAATGTCTAAGATACAAAAATACTGTAAAGAAGTCCATACCTTGAAATGGAGTCTTCTAGAGTATGGAAGCTTACCATTTTAGTCTAACACAAAAGTTATCTCCGAATACAAGTCACTGAGTAAGAGGAGTAGTACGGCTAGTTCCTGCATCATATGGGGAAACAATTCCCAAGGATGGTAAGCGGGTGAACTCAAGCATATACTCAGAAATAAGGATAAAATAGTACCATTATTTAAAACCAAAATGAATAACTATATGAAACTACATAAATACATGTATGTGCTACCAGGAAAAGGATTTGGTTTCGCTTGCACTTAAAAACTTTAACATGGGTTTGTGTAGCTTTACTATCATAATCCACCTACAGGCTATTTGGATCTAGTGATACCCCCTAAGTGGGGCCCAATACATGTATCCGCATGAACTAGAGATATCATAAGGGCGGGGATTCTCGTGAACCCTTAGACCTCTATGATACATATAGATAGGTATAAACTTAGGGGATTCCTGTGTACCCCAAAATCTTATGGTCACGAAGACCAACCCTTATGTTGACAAACATAAGTTCCCAATGTCCGTTCATCAGACTTACACCTTCATAGTTAGCTATCAAAACTCATCATTATTTCCTAATTAAAATATTTATCACAAAATCAGCCAAGTATCAAGTCATTTTGAAGTGCTATTGTCATACCGGCTATAGCTTGCAAGCAATGTCTTTTGCCAACACTTAGGGGATTCCCATAAACCCCACAAGATTTCTAGTTAAACCAAAGTTATGGCCACCAAGTCCTTTCCAAATAATTTAAAATAAACCTAACCAATTTAGGTTCCATTACAATATTATGCAATGCAAAGTTTTCAATAGTAGTCAAACTATGTGACAATAATCATTATCATAAGCATTTTAACAAACACGTTAAGGGCATAAGATTTCAAAAATCAAAAACAGTGTATCAATAGACCATTCCCATGCAACCACATGTTCAAATCATAATTATAGCATGAAAACCATAAAAAAATATGAGAAAACATTATCCAACTAAGAACAACTAAAACCCCAATAACATATTTCTAAACCCAAACATTACAACAATATTGCCATGGAAACCATCTATTAAAAAATATTATTAGTTAAACTAACAATGAGGGAGGATTAATATGCCTTAGAAACAAAGGAAGACGGAGATATTCACCCTTAAAAGCACCTGATTGATTGCATTATAGAAACCCTATCTTTTTCTTGAACAAAGGGCTTGATAGGTACTTTAAGAGATTTTAAAAGTGTTTGAATGAGAATAATAGGTTAATGAATCCCCTAAAGGTATCATGGGGTCAAGAGGAGTTAAGAGGGGAAATGTCCAAAATACCCCCTACTAAAACTATAAAAATCCCATAGGTGGGTACGAGTTGATCCTTCAACTCGTCACTATATCATATGATGGGTACGATCCAATCATACCCAAAAAAAAAAGATGTAAATCTACTTACTTTTTACCATATGAATCCATTTCCCCAACTCGTGACCATACCATATGACTAGTATGGTTTAGTTGTACCCAAGACAAAATTTAAAGGGACTAAAACTAGACAACATACGACTACACCTTACCACTCATATCCTATCCACGGATCTTATAGAGCCACTCATACTCAAATCCAAGTCAAGTTACTAAGTTACTTATTTTATTATGGGACTGATCCAAATGAATCATCACTACCCCTAATGAGTTGTACCCACTAAACCGTAACTACAATAAAAACCCAACCACCATTCTTTTGACTTATAATGACTAGGATCCTTTGATCGTACCAATACCATGTAACTCGTATGGTTAGTAATTTATAGGAAATTGAGCTCAAAGCTCAGGAAAATTCCAAGGGCCAAAACCCAGAATTGGAAATGTCGCTTATGAGTTATCATTGACTTTTAGTTTAGCTTCCATTCATCCTGCGTTTTAAGTGTCCATGCTAAAAAAGTGTGTAGGTGATCCTTTGTTTATTTCTCCATTAATGATGTTGGTGTTATGAATTCCTTGTCTTATCATAAAGTCTTGATTGAAATATTGGATAGGAAAGTTCGTAGCTTGAGGACAAAGTATGTAGCCTCAATAAATTTTCTTTGGAGAAATCAAATGGTAAAAGAGGCTACATGGGAAGTTGAGGATGATATGAATGCCAAATACCTATTCTTGTTCCCGTGTTTGATGAAAATTCTTAAGGTGTGAGTTTTTATTTTCCTCATGCCACTTTTTTAGTTTGTTATTTAATTATGGTGTTTTCTTTTTATTATCATGCGAAAAGCATCCTAACTCATCATTCGGGTTTGAATGATCCTAAGAGGGATAATATAAGACCCTGTAAAACTTCAATCATTTTAATTTTTAACCCTTCAGTGTGCATAATATATATTGTTGACTTAAATTGTGATTAGGGGTGTTAAAAGGGTATTCTAGGAAAGTTTTAGATTTTTCAAAAGAGGTTCAGGGATATTTTTATGACCCCGAGATAGTAAGAGTCTGCAATAAGGCTATTTCACAAAGGTTAACCTCTGCAATGGTGTGGCATGGAGGCTAATGTCAGCGATATTAGTAGGCCACGCTAGTGTTTTAATTTTACCAAGTTATTTTTTACTTAAGGTGAGGGAATTTGGTATTTTTACCCCTTGTACGACCTTTAAAAAAAAATAACCCAATTCTCTTTAGTTTTAGAATGTCAAATCATCTTTTTTCTCTCTGAAACTCAAAACCCAAGAACATTCAAGGGTTTTACAATGAATTCATTATCTGAGCTCTAATCTTCAAATTGACGTTAATTTTTTGTATATTTCAGTCATATTTCACTTCCCTAAACTTGAATTTTATATTGTGGAAATAATTGAATGGATTTTCATGTGATTTAATGATGTGTTTTAAAATTAGGTTGAGGGGTTTTTGTTATTACAGATTGAATTAGTTGTCCCATGTTTTAAATTTATTATTCATGCTTTAAAATAATACTTTTGGGACTAAATTGGTGCATGGTTTAAATGATTGGAATGGGATACATGGTTTTCCCTAAGTTGGATGAATTTTAGCTTGGAATTGCATTAACCTCAACCCACTTTGCAAACATGAGTTTTATTATGTAAAATTGTATGGTTTATCTTTTTTTGTACCTAATGCATTGCACTAATGGATAAACTGATATAAAAATTGATTAGGATGGCCTTGGTAGCCATGGTTTTTCTTTTAAATGCAACTTGGGAGTCAACGTGGCTATGTGGATTGGTTTTACATGTTTAATTTAGCTTTTAAGTATATTGATATTATAATACCTAGAAGTAAATGACTTACTGAATGACTCTTGGGTAACTGGTTGGTTTTATGTGTAAATTATTTTAATTTAGGCTAAAAGGGAGTTATGTAACTCACCATAAAGGTGTAAGTCCCGGTGGGACGAACATAGGAAACCATATTTGCCAGTGTTGGGGATCTATATGACTGTATGATTGGTGAAAACTTGATATATATATTTTTGGATGGTGATTGCCTTTGTGGCTTTACTTTTCCCTCTATTTATCCTCAGTTCATGTGTCTAACATGCATTGGGGCCCTTTCAATATGGGGAGCAGAACCCACATAACCCATGGGTTCCTGTAGGATGGATCACGCTACACAATTTAGGTCTCGTCTTTAAACTCCCTTTTTCATGACCCTTTACTCTATTTTTGTATCGTATATATATAAGAGAATGTGTGCATATGGTTTTTACTTATTTGGGAAATGGCATTATTTTATCACTTTCCCAGAGTTACATATCATTGCTTATCAAACTGACCATCCTAGGACACTACATCATTTATGATGTAGGTTCTGAATACTTTTCTGTTGCTCCTATGTTCCATTAAGTGGCTGAGTACGTATGGTGAGTTTCTATGAAATATCGAGCCTCCGTCATTCTTAAAGCATTATCATTTCATAATTCTTTCTGTATTAACTGGATACTTTTAAATCTTTTTTCTTCATATTCTGGGGTAATTCCCGTCTTAGATGTTCTTTTTTATTAGAGGCTATTATGGATTAGTGTGGCTTCATTGTTGTTTTACTCTTAGTATTCTTTTGAGTTATTTATTCATGTTCTTATTACCATTTTATTGGCCTTCGCATTAGTATTATCATTATCATTCTCTTAAGGTTTGGCTAAGGAGATGGTCGCCGGTACATAGTGGGATTGAGATACTCATCACGATTAGGCCTGGGGTCGGGTCATGAAAACAGATGACAATTAAACTTGAAAAATCTTCCAAGTTTCCACCAAGCCCTAAGGATTTTTCCAAATCCCATATACACAGATGAACTATGTAACCATACCAAATTTGATATTTTAGACTTAATGGTGTTATTTTATTTTCCATCTGAGGTTGTTTCGACAAAATATGGATCCCACACTAATATTTCATTTTCTTAACTTTATGACTAATAGGTCAAAATGAGCTTGGTTGCCTTGAGACCCGAACCAAAGGTCCACGTATCCTAAAATAGACATCCAAGAGTAGCTAGTGTAGTCAGGATTAGAATACAAGTTCATTTTACTGATGTTTTCACCCTGTGTCCAACTGGTACTAGTAAAGACTTCAAAGCAAAGAATTGGCTCTAATAACCAAGCGAACTGCAGGGTAACTAAATTGTCAGCTTTAACAAGTCATAAATGACTTAGGACAACTATGGAAAAAATCTAATGCAAAAACTAACCGAAAATATGGAAAATGACCTAAAAGGTCATTACATTCCTACACCATTCACGTCCTTCATTTAACAACTAACATTTTTCTTTATTTAGTGTTTTTGAAAAACTTTTAGACTTTATTATTGGATATTGTATTTTTTGTCCTTGCACGATAACTTTAGGTTCATAGGGTTAAATTAATAAGAGATATTTTTTGCACTCTATTTTTAGTTGTAGATATTTAATGAATTAGAATTGAATAGGGTTGAATGATATCATGTTTTAGTGAATTAATGATATGCTCTTAATTAAAGTGACATATGAACGTTTGATTTATTTAGGAAGGGTTGGTTAGATGGTTCTCCCACTATAGGTTTAGGGTGCATACCACTCATGACCAATTGGTTCATGACACAAATGAGTATAAAATAGAGTTTTAATTGAACCTACTGATGTGTAAGCAGATGCTAACACATTTGTGGCTTTTAACTATGAATAATTGTAAATTCTTAAGAAATTTTGTCGTTTTTGATTGTTTTCTCTTTGATATTGTAGTAAAAGTCAAGATGCATGAAAATACATAAAATCTCCATCAAAAATGATGATTTGTAGAAAAAGATACAAAAAATTAAGCTCTGAAGATTTCTTTTGATGACTTGGTCTGATAGCTATCAGATCTATGATAAGGTATCAGACCATGTCGTCACACATATGCAGAGAACAAGAAAATTGAGGATTTTTTAATGACATATCCTAATAAGCTATCAAATATCTAAAATGCCATCACTCAGAAGTAGAAGGCGGAAATTGGAAGCAAAGTCTGACGATAAGTCTGATAACTTATCAGACTTATGATAAGTCATCACACAGGTCGTCAGACAGATGAAGAGGACCTGACGACATTCTCTGATAACTTATCAGATTTGTGATAAGTTATCAGACATGTCATCACCTAAAATAAAAATTCTAAATTCTTAATTTCGAAGTTTTCTTAAGTCACGAATATAAATAGCAGTTTTTAGGGTTCATTGAATGAGGCATCATCTTGGACATCTTGAAATGGCTGGAACTCATTCAAAAGGCTGGTTTACCTCTTTTTGTTCTCTTAACTTAAAATTTAATTTTCAATTCTTTGATTTAGTTGTGGGATATTCATCTTAAATTTGGAAAGAGAATCAATTTATGACTACATCTTTTGTAAGTTTAATCACTTTGACTTATGAATTCAGTTATTGTTATTGCTTTCTCTTTCATGTGGAATAAAACCCATAACTAGGGTTGTGGGATCTATGATTATTCCTCCATGGATTTAATAGTTGGCTAAGGTTTGAGTGATTGTGGGGACATCTTGATAATTCCTTTGTTATCATTGTTATTTATTGGTTCCAAACAATAGATCCCACCTTATATTGAATTGCTCGAACTGAGAAATAAACTAAAGGTATCAAATTATCAATGAGGATTTTGGAAGGTTAATTTCTCATCTAAAGATTAATGTTGTAACAAGATTGATCAACTCGAGACAAAATCAATATGAATAGAATGCTTTCCTAAGTTTGAGAGAATTAGGGAGTTCAACATCTAGGTAGGTTGAGAAACACTTAGATGGACTGTCAAAACTGATAATTTGGTGTTTTCCATAAGTCACGAGAATCCAATACTACAACTATTATTCAATGAAGGATTACTAATCATAGTGATCACAACCTTAGTTCCTCTCTATCACTAATTTGAACCATTTAAATTTTAGTTTTAAGCTCCGAAGAAAATTAAAACATTAACATTTGTTTGATCATTGAAAACCCCCATTTTATCTTTTTGTATCATTTGTTTAAATTTAACTTGTAGCTTTAGTTTGAAACTAGTTTAATCACCACTCACATTGTTCTCTGTGGATTTGACCCCAACTCCAAAGTTGGGTAAATATATTGATGAAGACCGACTTGTACTTAATTGATGTGTAAATTGAGCATTATCAAAAAAATAGTGTTGTTGCTGGGGAACAATTTGGCGTATTGATTTGGTTTGGAATTTTAGTTTACTTGCTTGAATTCAAACTTGTAAATATTTGTTAAGTTTATTTTTTATTTTTTTATTTTTATCACACCTTTAAGGTTCAACGAATGAATGAAGCTATGATCGTACCCGGATAGAGATGGTGGTCTTCCTCTGATGTCAGCCTAGATAGATGGTTTTTTGAGTGATAATAGTTCTTGTGACAATTCTTGTTATTATTATAGGAGACTATATTTTGAGGCATGCTATCTAGATTTACCTGGAAGTGCATAGACCGGACCTTCATAATATGATGTGGATACTGTCCTACTTACTGTAACTTGGTGTTTGGCTTATGGTCAAAGTGATCATACTAAAGATATGTGTGCTATCATAATTCAAGCGAACAAATTGATGAAATAAATTTTAGAGAATCAAGAATAAATGTGGTTAGAGCTAAAGAAGTTACCACTCCCTCCATGTTTATTGTGGCTAAACCAAGAAGAATATGAGGAGGAAATTAGCCAATTTAAGGAGAAAACTCAAGAATCGCAACCACTTGATTTTCATCTTGATCTTGAGATTGACATTGAGAAGGTGAATAAAAGTGAGTGTGTAGTAGATAGTGTAAATTTTGAAGTAGAATTAGTTGAGCCTCACTCGAAGCATTTTTCCACATTATGTTTAAATGACATCTTGTCTATGGAATCATCTAAAATAGTGGAAGAGTGTGAAGATGAGGAACAAGAATCCTATATTCATTATTTTACACTTGATAAGCAATATAAAAACATACCTCACTTTAAGGACGAGTGGTTTACCATGCTCAATCCATTAGTCGACTTATTAATTTTTTTACCTCCCCCTTACGAGTGAGGCAAGAAGATAGACTCGAAGTTGGGGGTGAAATTAATATCCTCAAGGTGGAGGAAAAAACTGAGTTGGTTCATGCCACAATCATATATCAGGCACTAGTTGGGAGGCAACACAAGGTATTTTGTTGTTTGTATTCGTATTATGTGATTGACATCAGATCTTTGTACCCATGGTGCCACGGGTTTGTTTCTAATTCTCTTATTTTGGTTTGATGCATTAGGGATATTTCATGATTTTAAGTTGAGGGTGGGCTACTTATGAGTGTTGATGTCCTCTTGGGGTTTTTGTTGTCGTGCCTCTTTTCCCCAGAGTTTTGTTCCTAGTAGAGCTAGCATGTTTAGGCGTATTATGTTTTTTTGTGATGTGTTGTGGTTAATTAGGGATAAATAAGTATCTATGACAGTTGACATATTTTTGTTAATGTTTCTTGGAATGGTAAATACCTCTCAAATTGTCTGTCTGGTAATTGTGTGATTTGCAAGTATATGTGAATACTATGAATCTTTTTATGGCATTAGTACTAGGAAAATGATAATCACTGCTAATAATTGCATGAACCGAATGGGTAGTAGCTTGTGATGTACCTTTGTTCCATGTGTGTGTGAGCTACTACCTAGTTTCCGTTGTGTGATAAAGCCAAAACTTGCCCGGTTGGTCTTTTCTTGGTTGTAGGATAGTGGTTAGGAAACGATTATAATCCTTTGTTGATATTAGTCCACTTTAAGCCTAAATGACCTTCCATGTGTGAATAATATCCTTTGATCCTGACTTTGAGCCTGAATGCCTATTCTTTTTATTAGACTTATCACCTTTCCATTTGTATTATAATGAACCTATTTTGGCCCTGGTCCTCCTTTGATATTATGCACTTTAACTGAGGTAAATAGCCTAAGTTTAGGGTGGCTATCATAGAGGTTTATGATGTAAAGTAATTAGGAAGAAGGATAATAAAAAATATATATATGCAAGGTTGGGTGTGGTAGAAAAAGAATGAGAAAATAAAAGTTGTGAAAAAAAAATCAATAACTAAATGACCACACCCATCATGAATTTGCTTAATCAAGAGAGGGAGAAATAAGGTAAAGGTTGATAAGTGTGACCCCAAAAATAGTGTAGTTCCAAGGAGGCTTAGTTACCTTAAATATCCTTGTGTATCATACTAGCCCCAAGCCTATATTACAAGCTGAAGAAAAATCCTTTAATAATACTAACTTAACTGTCTGAAAGCTTTGGTAATGAAAATAAGGTCAAGCTTATGGTATTTGGCATACATTTACTAGAACTTCATTCTGAGAGTGAGTGTCTTTTGACCGTCCCCTCATTGACATGCTTGATTTCTTATATGAGTGAAGAGGAACTTCTTTGTTGTAAGGTCACATTGATTGCATTGCCAGCTGCTTACATGTTTGGGTAGTGTAATTTGTATATATGCAATGTTATTATTGCTAATTTGATGTCGTATCCTAATTCCCTTGTGTCACATTATTGATCTTCATTGATATACACAGCTGGGTTTAAAGTGATTGAAAATTGAGAGGGTAATGTGTTTTGAGCTAAACTTGATAATCAACTTTCATAGGTATCTTATGTGTCTCTTAATTAAGCATTGTAGTATGGTCTTTTAGTTGCTTGAGGACATGTAATTATTTTAAGTTGAGGGTGTCGATGTGTGAGCAGATGCTAACACATTTGAGGTTTTTAACTGAGAATAATTGCAAAGTCTTAAGCAACTTTTGTTGTTTTTGATTGTTTTCTCTTTGATATTGTAGTAAAAGTCAAGATGCACGAAAATAGATTAAATCTCCATCAAGAATGATGATTTTTGGTGAAAGATAGAAGAAATTAAGTTCTATAGATTTCTTCTAATGACTTGGTCTGATAAGCTATCAGATCTGTGATAAGCTATCAGACCATATCATCACACGTAGGCAGAAAACAAGAAAATTGAATATTTTCTAATGACATATCCAGATAAGATATTAGATCTCTGATAAGCCGTTAGGCATTTTGTTACTTAAAAGTAGAAGGCGAAAATTAGAAGCAAGGTCTGACAACAAGTCTGATAACTTATCAGACTTATGATAAGTTGTCACACAGGTCGTTATATAGAAGAAGAGGACCAGACGAAATTCTCTGATAACTTATCAAATTTGTGATAAGTTATCAGGCATGTCGTCACCTAAAAGAAAATTTTTGAATTCTTAATTTCTAATTTTTCTAAAGTCGTGGGTATAAATAGCTGCTTTTTGGGTTCATTGAATGGGGCATCATCTTGGACATCTTGAAATGGCTGGAACTCATTCCAAAGGCTAGTTTACCTCTTTTTGGTCTATTAACTTAGAATTCAATTTTCAATTCTTTGATTTAGTTGATAACGCTCAATCTACAGCTCTCGTGGGAGTGTAAAGCGGTCGTTAGCAAATATAGAACCCAACCTGGGTTGGGTATCGATCCCACAGAGAATAGCTTGGCCAACAAGCAAGAGAAATTACTAGACTTTTAGTGCAAGTCTCGTAGGAAAGGGGGGATTGTAGTATGTAACCAAAACAAGAATGTAAGAACTGAAAATAGCAAAATAAAGAGAGATTGTCACGTGTGTTGTAAACAATGAGAATTGAGGCGTTGGGGTTATGTCCACCTTCTGAGGTATACGTCTCTATTGGCTATGAGTGTGTAGAGTCTTGACATGTAATTGCTTATAGAGAATTGTAGTCGATGGTAAATCCAAGCGTCTCTCGACCTAAACAAGGACTATTTCACTTTAACTCTCTCGAGCTTAAAGCGTGACTAACGGTACGAATTCTCCAAGAAGTTAGTCCAGGTACGGCACTAGCTTTTTAATAGGAAAGGGTGTCCTACTACCTTGACATTATCTCTTTTCCAGACAAATAACTTTTCTCTCGAACAAGTCAGATGTTAGACTGGCGTTGGTCTATGCGTCTTCTTTTCTAGACAAATAACCTTTCTCTCGAACAGGTTAGATGTTAGAATGGCGTGTTCTTGTGTTTGAACCGCAAAGAATGTAGATTTAAGATGAAGAGAATAATGATATAAGCAATATACTTGTCTTGAACTCACAAACTCATAGCTATAGATAGTAACTCATTCGGCTTCCATAACCCCAACTAAGAGATTTAGTTACCCATGAATGCGAAGGATATCACGCTTTGCATGGTGGATGGCGTGAATAGTAGGTGTTTGGCGTGTGGTTTTAGTGATTCCGTAGCAAGTAACGATTCTCTTGTTGTGGAATTTAAGAGTAGAAGAATGAAGAATTGCGAATGGGTTGTAGGAAGATGTCTTAATTGTAAGGAGATGAATGAATTGTCAGAATGTCTCCTCTCCCTCTCTAAAATCTCTAACATGATAGGGTATTTATAATACTCCTATCCTACTCCTCCTAAACTAATAAAATAAATAACCAAATCCTAATATACTAATGAAATCCTTGACCCAATTGTACTAGGGTAAGGTTACAAAATTATAATCCAAATAGAATGATGAAACACATAACCTAATTGCACTAGGTTAATGTATTATGGCAAAAATCCAGCTTTGTGTCTGTAAGTCCCAAAGTCTTCAGAAATGCTGTTTTAGCCCGGGACAGATTTTCCATGCAGCAGATTTAGTCCTTTATGCGTCCAGCTCCTTTCCATCTCGTTTGTGAGCTTTCTTTTGCGTCAAGTAAGCCATAAATTGCTGTATTTTGCATCATTTATACCTGAAACTTTCCTAATCACATTTGTTAGCTCATTTACAGGAAAAAGGACTAAAAGTGTACGAAATAGATAATTAGTTCTCGAAACTAGGCTAAAATATGGGCAAAATATATTGATATAGGCGCGTAATTTCGCCTATCATCATTAGTTGTGGGATATTCTTCTTGAATTTGGGAAGAGAATCAATTTCTAACTACATCTTTTGTAAGTTTAATTATTTTAAATTATGAATTCAGTTATTATTATTGCCTTCTCTTTCATGTGGAACTAAAACCCACAACTAGGGTTGTGGGAGCTATGATTATTCCTCCATGGATTTAATAGTTGCCTAGGGTTTGAGTAATTGTTGGGACATCTTGATAATTCCTTTGTTATCATTCATATTTATTGGTTGCAAATAATAGATCCCACGTTATGTTGATTTACTCGAACTGAGAAATAAACAAAAGGTAGAGAATTATCAACGAGGATTTGGGAAATAAGTTCTCATCTAATAATTAATGTTGTAACAAGATTGATCAACTCGAGATAAAATCATTATCAGTAGAATGTTTTCCTAAGTTCTAGAAAATTAGGGAGTTCAACATCTAGGTAGGTTAAGAAACACTTGGACTGTCAAAACTGATAATTTGATGTTTCCCATAAGTCACGAGAATCCAATACTACAATTATTATTCAATGGAGGATTACTAATCAAAGTTATCACAACCCTAGTTCCTCTCTATCACTGATTTGAACCATGGAAATTTTAGTTTTGAGCTCTGAAGCAAATTAAAACTTTAACATTTGTTTTATTATTGAAAACCCCCATTTTATCTTTTCATATCATTTGTTTGAATTTAACTTGTAGCTTTAGTTTCAAACTAGTTTAATTGCCGCTTACATTGTTCCCTGTGGATTTGACCCCGACTCCAAAGTTGGGTAAATATATTGATAATGACAGCCTTGAACTTAATTAACGTATAAGTTGAGTGTTATCACCTACAAATCCGTATCACTATTTAGGACTCAGCGGAAAAAGAATTAGTCCATTTTGAGGTCATCTGAAGAAATTATAGTCATTTTAGTGAAAATTAAATTGCTAGTACCTATTAGAAATCGGATTTGTACTCCTAGCAATTAGAGATTGACCTTAAGTGGTTAGATTAATTTTGGTTATACCTAAAAAGATTATTAAATTTAATACAGTGCTTCTTTGGTATTTTGGGTATATTTATAGTTTAGATCTCATAATTAAGTGATTTTCGCAATATTCTTTTTTATTTAACAAAGGGATGTGTATATAATCCTTATTTTTGATATTTTTTGATGATTACTTTAGTTGATGGTTATTTTCTTTGGGAATTTGGTGGAAAAATTGATGTTTTTGATCCTCTATTGGTTTAGAAATCAAATTTCTTCAATTGGGAGGTAGATTCGAACTTGATTTATATTAAAATTTCATATGTAAGGTCCTTATGTTATGAGTAAAATATTTATTTTGGTATCAATCTCTTCTTTATTATTATTTCATTATTTAAAACTTCATATGAGAATGAAAATTAGGGTTACATATAGTTAAGAAACCTTGTTTTGATGATTTAAAGATCTATTTGAGCTTTGTTTTTGATGAAATTTCATTTTAAGATCCTTATACTATGAGTAACATGATTTTTACAATAAAATTCTCATTTTTTCTAGTAGGAATGGGGTTAACTCTTTTGATAAAACATAAACTTATAATACAAAGAATTTTATTATTTATATTCTTATTTAGAATACATGGCTGATAAGATTGGGCTTTTTTCAAAGTTAGGCAAAAGGAAAATATGATGATTAATGTTTGGGCATAATTTAAGGCTTTTTATGACTCTATTACAGTGTGTTTATGTGCTAGTTAATTATGTAATGATGTAATCTTTAGTGATTTGTGTGAAATATTTCTTTTTGTTCGATTAGACTATTTTACCCCTCCCTCTGGTTGCATCACGTTATTTCTAGGATGTGGGGATGATTAGCACAATCACTAATTAATTTCAGTGTGATTTGTGTGAGTTTGTGATTTTTTGTTGTATTAAGGGTGTATTAGTTGACTTCGTTCAACATTTATTGATCTATGTGTTAGATGGAAAAATGGTTTGTGCCAGAAGATCCAAAACATTGATTTTATGCTGGTGATATTGTTGGTATGATTTTTTGGCTCTTATATCTCATTTCAAACCTCGGTTTGAAAAGTTGTGAAAGTGAGTTTCAGGAGTCAATTATGTAAAAATGACATTTTTTTCATAAATTTGATATCACCTTTGAGTCCAGAAAATCACATTTATTAGGGTAGAATAGTTTATTTACGTATATGAGATTTTGGAAGAATTCTGAGAGGTCTGCAGAGGCTTGGAATTCTCCAAGTCTTATGCTGGTAGACTCGCTTAAGCGATTATTTGGTCACTTAAGCAATGGACGTCAGGCATGCCTTTGTAACTTAAGTGAAACCAGGATCACTTAAGAAATTGTTGCTTAAGCGACAAAGGTATGCCAGACAACCATTGCTTTAGAGACAAATAAGTACGCGATTAGGAGGGCTTCTGTTAAACGACACCTGGTCTCTTAAGAAATAGCCTTGTAAGCGAGCCGGTAGTCGCTTAGGTGATGCGTATATTTGTGTGTTTTAGCTGATTTTATGCTGTGCATGAGGTGGAAGCTATGTGATAAAGATTTAATTGATTAGGTTTTGGAATTCAATATTTGTTATGTTGTAACATTCTTCAGACTAGGTTGGATAGTTATTAATAATGTAAAAGCATGTTATGGGTATGGGTTTTTTTTTAGAAGCGTACCTTACCCGGGGCTTTCGCCTCCCATGGCGGTCAGGGGTTGAGCCACTCACCCCAAGCCTTATCATAAATAAAATAAAAAAAAGTACAAAGAGGGGGACATAGACCTTAACTCCTATCCTATGGTGGTTTAAAGTCAGCTAGCCTACAAAGGTAGGTTGACTCATCCCCGATACTAGAAATATAACCTAGAAGAAAGGAATCCTCTTAGTACAATAACATCTAGGAAAACATAAATAAGGGAGACTCTCCCCTTACAAAGTAAGAAAAATATCAAAATAAAACTTAACCCCTTCATGAAACTATAAACTAATGAGAATAGCATAGATGAATATGATGAGATGGAATAAACAAGGCAAGTGAGAACATGTGCATGATAATCCAACCCAAGTGAATCTAAGGAGGCTTTTTTATGCGTTTCAACTTCCTTTGTCTGAAATTGATTGTGTGAAGCCTACGTGGATAATATTTGGTGGTTTTGAAAAATTAATTGTTGTGTGACTATTTTTTGGAATTATGTGGTATCAATGACATTTTTCTTGCATGTTTAAATTGATAGTTATGGAGTATATTGGATCATGGATGGTTTGCGAATTTGAGTGGATTTTTGGCTCGCACAGTTGGCATATTTATTGGATATTGGATATTATTATTTTGGTCTATTGTGAGCATTTCTTCCTCATATAATATTTATTCATGAAACATTGGTACCACCTTACAAATATTGGATTTTTTGACAGAATATGTAACATCTTTAAAAATCCTCTATCGGTGTATGTACCGAGAGGAGTTATAGATATTGGTTTTATAAATTGGTTGTATATGGGTTGACAAACCCCTCATGGGTCCACCACGAGAGAATAATTCGGTAGGTGTATACAGAGGTTGTGCAATGATCTTGTGCATTACATATCATCATCATCATCATTTTCATTGTATTCCATATATTGTGCTTATTCTGTGATTTTATTTATGTTCTTGACTTGATATATGTTCATTTGTTCTAGATTCTTATACTCGTATTTTGTATATGTGTGTATATATGTATATTCATTCTTCTTTCTGTTACCTATATTTGATTATATGTGTATATTTGATGGCATGATTTGTGAGTCATGAGTGAACCTACTTTATCCCGCCAGAAGGTGCAAACCATACCCCAAAGATAGATGAAATGGGCTAACTTGGTGGAAAATGGCCTAAAATTCAGAAATTAAAAATTAAATACTTAAATAGAAATCATATAATCATAAAGGTCTAATAGATAGATAGAAAGTAAACGATCATCCCAAGACCCAGTAATGTTGATACAAGAGCTACTACAAATGAATTATGAGTACTAAATAGTCAGATACAATTTGTCTCGAAGATTAAAGACTAGACATAGATTGATAGAAGGAAAAAGTTTAACTCTGAATCCAAAAGCTTAACTCTGACTCCAAGAGCTTACCTAATCTCTAAAATAAACCCTACATGAATGACGTATCATCGATGAAAACTAGTACTCAAATCTAAACCAAAAATGTATAGAAGTGTAGTATGAGTACCAAAATCACGGATACACAGTAGGCATCATTAATCGACTGAGCTAAATCATGACATAAATATGATAAGCTACAAGATAGAATATGTTAAGTCAAGATAAAAAATGGCAAACCTGGGAATGCGCTCCGATGCCACTATACATACATAAATAAATGCATACAAGATAATAACATAAAGATCACACAATTATAACTACAAGATTATCCCCCATAAGGCAATAAGTACAGAAAAGTAAATAACCCAACGTAGGACCCTATAATCTTGGAAGGTACAATCAAGGGGACTATGAAATTGAATAGCCGTAAATCACTAAATTATCATGCCATAACAAAAAATCCATCCAAACAGTATTATCCCATACCTAATTCCCAATGCGGACTTGAACAGAAACTTAAAAGTTACATCATGATTATTTTCAATGTCAGATTTGAACTGGAACTCCTATTATCAAGATCATTATCAACTACCGAACTCAAATCAGAACATATATTTATAAACCATATAAAAAATCCATACCTATAAACAAATCCTATGACTATAGTACCACATTTATCAAATCATTCCAACAACCACACCCATTGGCCATGTCAATACTTGTAATCATAAGTTATTTCAATAAATGTTTCTACAATATATTAATCATATCTATAAACCATTAACTATATCTATAAGCCATATCATAACTATAAAGCATTAATCATATCTATGAACCAAACCATATCTATAATACATCTAATATCTATAAAGCATTAATCATATCTATAAGCCATGAACCATTAATCACGTCGATATCTGTATAATTAAGAGTGCGATATGCCATATTATTATGCATATCTGGAAGCCATATCAATAATCATGTATTTATATATATATAAAAATATATAATAAAATAATTCATACCTATAAAACATATCATTAATCATGTACATAAGAAATATCATTAGAAATACCCATTATTATCATCAATCTTTCAATATCCAACTAACACACTCAATAATTGTATTCAATCTCCTCAAGTACCAAACTAATGATTAATAAGAGCATATCATTCGTAACCAAGCCTAGAAGGCTTGCTCAAGTCTTGGCCTAAGATGTGTTGGAGGACCCCACTTCTAATCCCTGAAAGTCATTTTAGGCAACTTCTACCGCTAACTAGACTAGGACATCAAAGTTCAATCCTAGATGTTGAGTAACCCATAAATAGCCCCAAGATATTAATCCTTTCCAATCGTGAACAGCTAAGGCAATTCTAACTAAAACAATAGCAACTAAGGCTATATCCTAACTTAAGCAACTAAGGACAATGTCACCCTAAACATGAATGACTAAGGCAATTTCACCTAGCATAAGTAATTAAGACATTTCCATTCTAAATATATACCATGAATCCCAATTCACCTAAAACATGAATAACAACAGTAACTACTCCAAGTCTATGATTTAAAAATAGCCTAATGGTCCAACTAGACCAAATCTTCTTATCCATACTTCCAATAACTAAACCCCACCACATATCTAGCATAATATCATAAGCATACTATGGCATACCTCAATATATGAAGAAGGTAAACCTAACCTACCTAGATGACAAAAAAAAATCAAAGAATTTATCCAATCACTGATTTCCCTTTCCGAGAAGCCTCCACGATATGTCACACTATCAAAATCACAATCAACTCGTAAATATAGAAATAATGATACTCATATTGCACTATTATGCTTTGGGTAAAAATTACGTAAAAAAATCATGTGTGACCTATTTATGAAGATCACATTTTTTAAACCAACATAGCGTCCCTCTATACTTAAGGAACTTTTACCGTAAAAATAAGCGAATCTCGAGCTATAATGGTTCTTAAATCAAGTCACCAACCTTTTAGGGATTTTAGGTAAGAATGGAGAAATCAAACATGAAAATAATGGAATCTTACTGCAAATTTGATGAAATCACGTAAATTAATGATACTAAAGTTCCACAATCACCCACAATTGATTTTCCCAAGAACTGCACTTTTTAGGGTTGAAGATTTGAGAGAATAGAAATAAATGGTGAAAAATCAGGATAAGTGGGTATTTATACCTTCACAGGCATGTGGGAGTGCTAAAGCAGACACTTGGCCACTTTAGTGGTAACTAATAAAGCGTCTGGTGCCTCTAAAGCAGTATCTGACCGCATAAGCTAGGTTGCTAATGCAAACTATGGGTTATTTTAGCTCTAGCCTCTAAAGCACCCAGGTACTACTAAATCGGTACCTGCTAGCATAGCAGGGATGCTAAAGTAGTACAAGGGCTACTGAAGTGCCCTTTTCTAAAGATCCTAAAGGAATGCCTTAGCTGTCGCACTAGATATCAGGCACCACCTGGACACTTGGAATTTTTTTGAGTTTTCACAAACCCCTCGGAATTCATTAGAAATCCCATATACAAACAAACTATGCAACCTAATCAAATTTGATGTTCAAGACTCAATAATGGAGTCAAAATTCAATTCAAGGCCTTTTCGATGAAAAGTGGGTCCCATACCAATTTTCCATTTATTAAACTTCCGACCAATAGCTTGAAATAAGTTTGGGAGCCTCTGGACTCAAACCAAGTGTCCACCCAACCTAAATTCAATATTCTGGATCTGTTGAAATAGTCAGAATTGGCATACAAGGCTATTTGACTACAGTTTTTACCTAGTAGCAAATTTGAACCTACATAGGCTTAAAATAGGGAATTGGCTTTTAAAACCAAATGAACTGCGTGGTAATCAAACTATCAGTCCCAGTAAATCATAACTAACCTGGGGCCAATTTGAACCTACAAAGTCTTAAAGTAGAGAATTGGCTTTAAAAACCAAATGAACTACGTGATTATCGAATTATCTACTATTGCCTTTGTTCCCACATCCCTCATTCAAGGATGAGGTAGGTTCTAAAAGTTAACCAAAACCCCTCTTTCAAGGATGGTTTGAGCTTTCAAGACTTTGGAATTTTCACCCATAAACCCATTTGGAGTATTTAGGACTTTCACCTACAAATCCCAACCAATTTAATCAAGCAACAGAAAAATCCATCATCAATAAATAAGAATCTACAAAAATACAGCACAACCCATACACAATTTAAACCTATTATAACATAATCCCAAGAGGAAGAACTAGCAACTTATACAGATTATAAAAAAAAAATAGACCAAAGTTTCCATCAAATAAATTCATGAAAAATAAAGAGAATACAAACCACACTTGAAATTACAATAAATTCTCAATGGGATTTTCCAATTCTTCACTTAGGAGTCACTCTAATGTCTTTTTATCTCAAGATTAGTACAAATTTTCTCCAACCTCCAAGTAAATACAAAAACCATAAACTAAGGATAGGATAAAAATATCAAGAATCCCTCAAAAATGAGAAAGGGTTTAAGCCTCTTAAGGGATTTGGGGTCGACTGGTAAAAATTACAAAATTGCCCTTTGGAAAGTTTCTGCTTAGCCGTGATCGTAAAAACCTTACCACGATCGTGGCTACCATGACCGCGATAAGGACACCACAATCTCAGCTACCATGAGTGCAGTATGGACACTGCAATTATGATACTTTGACGTAGATTGAATGGTCACAGTCGTGGCCCACAAACCTTGATTGCAGTAATAGAGGCTAGTTTCTGCGTAAGGTTTTCTAGCTATACTTCTTCTCTCTTCTTTTATCTCATAACTCTTATGCCTGCAAAATATAGAAAATAGTGCATTTAATCACAATGTTTCTCATTTAGACATTCATATCATAATAGTGTGCACAGAAGTGGAGTGCAAATAAGTGGTAAATTCACCACTCATCAACACCCCCAACTTAAATATTTTCTTGTCCTCAAGAAACACTACCTCTTACCATGAGACAATGCACCAGTGATCATAATGACACCAACTAGATTACTAGCACAAGTAGCTCTTCGAACATGGGCAAAGCAATTCTCGTGACACCTCTCAACATGAAATGTGATTTTCAAGGATACAAAAGACTTTTGAAGAGAAGAAATTTTTCAATCACTAATTCTCTAGAACTTACTGACTTTTTTGGTATTTACTCCACTATACTCTATTTGCCTCATTTTTTTGAAAGGTGACAATACCACCTACCTCATCTTGTTTATATGCCTCCTGATACAAAAGAAAATACAACACACACCAATTTATCAACAACACAACAATGTATTGAAATGAAAGACTATGTCTCTCACAAGGTCTCTCGATGCTTACAAGGAACATGCCATAGGCTTGACCCTAATTTTTATTCGCCACTACAATAAATACACTTAGTTGGAGATGTCGAAGGGCTTTTTGAGCTTGTAACATAGGTTCAGGGTAGGTTAGGATATCATTTAAGAAAAACATGGCTATACCCTTCTTGAACATATACATTACACTTTTTCATTCAATGTTTCACTATGGGCCACTTGTCTTGTTTTCACTCTTTACATATGTGCCTACTTTTAATATATTAATTCACCCATCTTTTGGAAAGAATTTTCTTTTCACCTCTTAGCCTTGTACATTTTATGCTTTTCTTTTCTTTCTTGTGTCCCTTCTTTTTCCTATTAATTTACACTCAAAATTTAGCTCTTAGGTACCAACTTACAATATCGTGGCCTAAAATTACCTCTTTCAGTTTTTACCATCTCCAATTTAGGCTTTTAGCCTCTAGTTGCATTTTTAAGTTCAAGGAGGGTATGGTTCAAAAGAGGGATAAAAATATAAAGGTTCATGTCTTGCAATGTGTTTGCCAAAGAAAAGAATCCAAAGGCTCAAAGTGGGTGAATAGGGATAACATCTATGCAAAGGTAGCCTTTTTATGATAAAGTGGACTTCAACCAACTACAATCAAAATTAGCTTTGAGAGACTAATAAGGCAAGTTCTAGATGGTACAAGTATACATGAGATTCAAACAAATAAGCTCACCACACATGGCATACAAATTTGCCAAGGAGGTTTAATTACCCCTCCCACCAAGACAAAAATAGAGTATCTACCAATTTTCACAAGTCAAACATTTGGAGTCACAAAAAGAAAAAAAATTGTTACAAGGTCGTCACGTCATACCCTTGATTTTTAAAAAAATTTTGACGAGGGGGGTGTTTGCTTTGCATTTGCACCATGCATAATTTGCTAAATATGGCATCAACCCAAGCCTTTGTCTCACATTTTGGATTTCATATGGGCAAATCATATGGCTACTCAGACTTTGCCATCGGTACAAGTGCATGCAATCCCAAATCCATAATGGTAAAGGTGTTCAAACTTCTCTTGCATTCAAGACTTAAAACACTATTATATTGAGCTTCCCTTAGGAATGTCGTCACTCTATCTATCATAGGGAGAGGCTCATCTAATATCATTATTTCCATGCTTCATGTAAACTAAGCTCATGTATTGTAAGCCAACCTATACTCACACAAGGGCAGAGCCACACACACACCCTGAATAAAAAGACTTATAGTGACCTTACTACTTAATATAAAGGCATAAGAACTGTCAAAGTGCTCCTTGAAACTACATTAATAACTATGGAGAAAACTGGCATAGTGGCACGATCACGGCATGGTTGGTGCTATTGCGGTACCTGAGGCATTCTGCTCCTCTATTTTCCCCTATTTTTTAGGTGACTGCTACATTTTTAAGCTTAATTTTCCCCTGTTTTTGGCTTCCAATCTTCCTAAAGTATCTGCTAAGCATTAAAATTTGGTGACTTATTCTAAAATTAATAATGTAAATATGAAAAATGATGGGTTGCCTCCCATCATGCTCTTGATTTAACATCGCGGCACGACACCTCTTTAATCATCATTTATATCTCCACTTAGGGGATTTAAATCGATGCCCCAACTTTGAATCAATATATATTCATCGAACTTGGGGACGAGGCAAGGGTGCAACTATGCTACTTTTTTCAAGCCACTTTGAATATTTTAATCTTTTACCCATTTTTGCATCAAATTTTTGAGTAGGCTCATTGGGTATTAGTGAGAACATCAAGAATTCATGTGCTACACCTTGAATTTTTCTTTTATTGACCTTCAAGTGGTGGACTTCATTTTGCCTTCTTGGGATGGAAAACTTAAAAATATATGGATCTTGTACCTCATCTCCACTATTTATAATTTACTTGGGTGGTTGGATTTTCATCACTTCCCCCAAATACAATGTTGAAAAGTGGTTTGAATAAGGTTTTCTTCCTAATTTTAGAGTCACATTCCTCTTGGTATTCACATTATAAAATGGACTAGAGCCTTCGCGAAGGATTTTCTTAGATTCTTATTTCAATTCTAGTACCATTTCCTTATTTTTAGCATCAACTCCAATATTTTGTTCGGTTGATTAGGAAACCATTGAGGATTCTTCAATATCAAGCTCACCATAATCCATGTGGCTTGATATATTTTCTTCTTTAACATTATTTTGAAGAGTGGGTATGTTCATTGTTTTTGAGATGTCAAACTCAGTTCCCATTTCACCTATACTTTTGATTTTTATTTTTACATTCCACATGACATGATGCATGAGATCTATGTTATCCCCCATTATTTCAACCTGATCATAGATAAGTAGAAGTATTGCTTCAATACTATTGTATCGGTACATTGTTCATCCTTTTTCTCATCATAAGACCTATCAAAATCATAAGATGAACTAACAATTGTGTTAGTATAATTAGGAGAGCGGGCATTTGGAAAATCTCTCCAATGTCCATCTCAACCACCACATAAGGAAAAATCATACTCCTAAGAGAATCGAGATAGTGCACACATCGATTTTCGGGGAGCATAGCTACAATCATTCCAAAAGTGGGATCCACCATAATATGGACATGGATTATCATGATAAGATTTCCAACCACCAAACTCATGTTAATTCTAAGAGGCCATAGTAATAAATAAAAAAAAATAAAAATCTACCTAACACAAGGAACAAAAGAAAATCACAAACAAATATTTACAAGTTTGAACCAAAGAAAGTAAACTAAAATTTCAAACTAACTTAATACACCAAATTGTTCCCCGACAATGGCGCAATTTTCTATAACTCTAAACTTACACGTCAATTTAAGTGCAAGGCGGTCATTGTCAATATAAACCCAACAAAAGTCGGGGTCAAATCCACGAGGAACAATGTGTGTGGCAAATGGGTAAGTTCGAAATAAATGCACTTACTAATTTCAAACTTAGGATACAAATATTTGGGGATTTTGAATGTTTTCAAAGATATAATTTTTTTTGGGCTTCTAAAAGACTAACTCGAGACTAAGAATAATTAGAGAGTAAAGAATTAGAAATGAATCTTGACATTATGTTTTTCTAGGGGCAATTTATGCATGGAAACATGATGATTCAGTGCAAATTCTAATCGTTAATAATATGGTAGGCTAGGTTGAAAGTCCTTGATGCTAGTTTGTCAACAGTCTAAAAGATTTCACTCATTGACCCTTTCGAGTACCTAACGAGTATGTAAATTAAAGCCACCCAACACCTCAATTAGGCATCCCTATTTCTAGGGTGATACCCAAGGTATGGTCAACCTTCTAATCACCCTTATGTCTAAGATAGTGAGAATTAGCAAACTATACCCATTAATTATCTAGTGTTGCCTTGCTTCCCATATTCTTTTTTCAAGGATGAGGTGGGTTCCAAAAGTTTACCCAAACCCCTCTTCCAAGGATGGTTTGAGCTTTCAAGAGTTTGGGATTTTCACCCACAAACCCATTTTGAGTATTTGGGGCTTTCACCCACAAATCCCAACCAATTTAATCAAGCAATAGAAAAACACATCTTCAACAAACTAGAATCTACACAAATACAAAATAACCCATACACAATTGCACCCTATTCAAACATATTCCCAAAAAGAAGAACAAGTAACTCATAAAGATAATAAACAAAAATACACAAAAGTTTCCATCAAATAGATTTATGAAAAAACAAAGAGAATTAAAACCACACTTTAAATTCTAATGAATCCTCAATGGGATTTGCCAATACATCAATTAGGAGTCACTCTATTGTCTTCTTATCTTAAAATTAGTACAAATTTTTTTCCAAGCTCCAAGTAAATACGAAAACCCTAAACTAAGGATAGGATAAGAATATCCATCATCCCCCCAAAAATTAGAAAGAGTTTGAACCTTTAAGGGATTTGGTGTTAGCTAGCAAAAAATTACAAAATTGTCCATGGGCAAATTTCCGCTTTGTCGCGATCAGGTAAACTTTACCGCGACCACGGTAAAGACACCATGATCTCGATACTTTGACCTGGCTTGACTGGCCGCGATCGCAGCCCACAGACAATGATTGTGGTAACTAGGGCTAGATTCTACTTCAGGTCTTCTAGATGCACTTCTCTCCTCTTTGAACCTTTTTTAACTCGCATCTATATCTTTCTTTCTAATATGACCACAAAATGTGGAAAATAGTGAATTTAATCAAAAAGTTATCTCGTTTGGACATTCAAATCATAGTAGTGTGCACGAAAGTGGAGTGTAAATGAGTGGCAAATTCACCACTCATCACCTTCCTCCCGAACCTCATCACAATCTTCATGGGTGATACATGGAGGTATACCCAATCACCAACTCCAAATCTCAAGGAACAAAGCTTACATTTTGCATAAGCTTTCTGCCTACTCTAAGATTCTATCAACCTATCTTGAATCCCTATGACTATCCAACTACTCCTGAAGCAAGCTAATACCACAGTATCTAATCTAAGAAGTATTAGACCATACAATCAGAGAATGATATCTCCTATATCATCAAAAGGCACTATCTCAATACTTAAATAATAACTATTAATATATGCAAACCCTACCAAGGCTAAGTGTTTCTCCCACTAACCTCTATAATCCATAATATAGGCTCAGAGCTTATCCTTAAGAACCTGAAAAGTTGCTCTGATTGACCATCAATCTAAGGATGAAAGGTTGTACTAAGATCCTCTAAGTACCCAACTCTTCCTGAAACACCCTCCAAAATCTAGAAGTTAACATTGAACCTTGGTCTGAAATGATAGATATAGGCATACCATGCAAATGGACTATCTTACCAACATAAATACGGTCCAACCTCTCAACACTGAAGGACATCTGAATATGAATGAAATATACCGACTTGTTAATGAATCCATAATAACCCAAATACTATTGGAACCATAGGAATAATGAGGCAACCCACGAACAAGGTCCATGGTAATCCTCTCCTATTTTAACTTGGGAATGGGCAATCACTACATAAAACCACCAGGTCATTGATGCTTGTCCTTCACCTAGTAACAACATAGGAAATAAGCTAAAAAGTCTGAAACAACACCCTTTATGCCAATCCACCAATATTGTTCTATCAGGTTTCTATATATGATAGTTGTACCCAGGTGAATAGAATTTCTAGAGTTGTGAGCCTTATGCAAAATTAACTGAATCAAGTCATCAACCCTTAGAAGACAATGTGGCTATCAAATCTCAAGACATCTTAAGAATTTATTGTAGCCCTCTTGGACTCACCACTCAACACCTCATCACAGATGATGTAAAGTCTCTTACCCTTAAACAGGAAATCTTGAATCTACTCAAGTAGCCAGGAACTCACCTAAACTCTATCAAGAATCCTCCTAGGGTCTAAAATATCAAGTTTTACCATTAAGTTGGCTAAGGACTGAATGTCCTATGCTAACAGCCTCTCAAAAATTAAAGTACAAATTAAGCTACCCATACTCACTGTTTTCCATCTAAAGAAATCTGCTACAACATTCATCTTTCTCATATAATACAAAATAGAGATATCATAATCCTTAAGAAACTTCATCCATCAACATTCTCTAACACTATTCTTTCTTTGGTTCATAGGATGATGAAGACTATGATGATTTGTGAAATTCTCAGTATACACACCATTAAGATAATACCTCCAAATCTTATGCATAAAAATTACCACTAACTCAAAATAATGAGTAGGGTAGTTGCACTCATTCACCTTTAGCTACCAAGATGCATAAGGAATAACATGGAATTAATGAATCAATACACAACCAAAACCAACACTAGATATATTACAATGCATGGTGAATACCTCACTCCTAATAGAAAGAGCTAAAATAGGAGATATAGTGAGAAATACCTTGAGCTTTCTAAATCTTGATTCACTCTTTGGACCATAAAAAAGAAACCTCCTATTGAGTGAATCTGGTTGTTGGCACTGCAATAGTAGCAAAACCCTTAACAAACTAACTATAATAACTAGCAAAACTAATAAAGCTACGAACCTCAATCAAAGATGTAGGTCTGGACTAATCACTAATAGCCTTAATCTTTGTCGGGTCTATCATAATCCCATCCTTAGAAACCACATACCCAAGAAATGTCATACACTCAAGATTAAACTCATATATAGAGAACTTAAATAAAAGCCTATGATCTATCAATGTTTGGAGCATAATCCTCAGATGTTGCATATGCTCTTCCCTACTCTTTGAATATAAAAAGAAGTCATCGATGAACATAATCACAAAAAAATCTAAACAAGGTATGAACGCACAATTCATAAAATCCATTAATGTAACTAGGGCATTCGTCAACCCAAAAGACATTACTAAACACTCATAATAACCATAATGGGTTTGAAAGGTTGTCTTTGGGAATCATCATCCCAAATCCATAATTCATGAAACCTTAAATTAATCTTAGAGAACACTGATACTGCTTGAAACTACTCACAAATCATTAATGCAAGGCATAGGATAACAGTTCTTCACTGTCACTTCAATACACATATGTATGGAGCCATCTTTCTTCTTTACAAACAACATAGGAGCTCCTAAAGGAGACACACTGGGACTAATAAGACCCTTATCAAGTAGATCCTAAAGTTGAGAATTCATTTGTATAAGCTTGACATGAGACATGCGCTAAGGTGCCATAAAAATTGGTCGAGTGCCTGGATTACGATTAATAACAAACTTAATACTATGTTCAGGAGAATGGTCAGGTAGATCAGTGGGTAAGATATTAGGAAACTCATGAACTATAATAACAAATTCAATCAAAGTACTCTCTAAACAAACATCAGAAATACAAGAAAGATAAGACTCCCAAACCTCCAAATATGCCTCCTATCATAAATATAAGAAATAATTCCCATCGATTTATGGCTACTAGCTCCTTGCCACATGATAGGGGGTATGCAGGGCATGGTGATAAGTGGTAAACTTACCACACATTACATATAAATTTGTGCACACTATTATGATTAAATTGTGTAAATGAGGTAAAGTTTCTATTTGAATGCACTAATTCCTATGGTTTGTAGGTTTATAGATAAATGAATAAAATCAAGTAAGGTGAGATAAAAGGTAGTAAAAAGGGAAAAGTAGTGCAAAATTAGGAAAATTCAGAATTAGGATCAACTTCAGTTACCGTAACCGATGTATGAGGGTTGCGATTGCAGCAAGTCAAGGACAGAGAAAAGCATGGAAATCATGATGGGTTCAATGCAATCACGGGAATCATGATCACAATCAACTCATGGCGATCACAATCAACTCATGGCAATCACAATTAGTGTGGAATTCTTCCAAGGGCAGACTAGTCATTTCACATAGTTGGTACCAATCCTTTAAAGGGAAAAACCCCTTCACTTTAGATATATCTCCCTACTAAAATTAAATTTTTGCATTGTAGAAACCCTATTAAATTGGGAAAGACTATTGTAGCTAATTTTCTAAGTGATTTGAGTTGTAATTTAAGTCGAATTTGAGAAAACCCTTGCTTTTCCTCTTTAATGAAAGATTTGAACGTCAATTTTGGTATATTTCTTCTCTCAAACATCATGAGTAGCTAAACATCTATCTTAGGGTTATATTAGAATAGAGTTCAAATCTGTGTGGGCCGTGTTTGTTAGTGTAGATTCTTTTCTAATGATGTTGGGTTTCACCAATACTTTATTGTTAAACTGGGATATGTATATGAAAGCCCTAATTTCCCAAAATCCCGTGTTACCCATGAAGGAGTAATGTGGTTATTCTTTTACATCCTATATCATACTTGAAATTCGGATATGGGTGACGAGTATTTATGAACCGTAATTAGATGTTAGCTTATTCCTTTATATTATCTTAGAAATAATGATGGATTGTGAATAGTTATGTCTTGGGCACCTTTATACAAATAGGGATGCCTAATTAAGGTTGTGGGTTGATTTGTTTTCCACACCCATGAGGTATTCGAATATCCGTGGGTGATATTTTGGTGCTAGTTAAAAAACTAACATTAAAACCCCTAACCTATCCTACTCAAATATTCATTAACTAGAGTTTGCATTTGTTTCTCATGTACCTATGCACTACTTAGCCCTAGGAAGACATAATTCCAAGACTATTTTCCAATTGGAATTTTATATACAATTTTTTCTCTAACTTGGTAGGCTAAGTAGAAGATATTCAAACAAACTTTCAAACCATACCCCAAATTTAGTTTCTGTCTTATATTATGTTTACATTATGGGTAATACTCAGTAGCTTTCACCATACATAGGAATCGAATACTAGTTACACTCCTCATAGATTCGAACCCAACTCAAGTTAGCTTATTATATTGACAATAAGTATCCTACATTAAAACAATGGTGTATGTGCGCATTATCGAAATAGTGCTATTGCTAGGAAATAAAACTTAGTTTTTGCTTGTGTGGTATTGATAGTGAATTTGGGTTAACCCATAGTGTGTGTTATTTACTTTGGTTGTAGTTTTTGTCTCTTTTTAGCTGATCTCAATAGTGTCAATTACACAATAAGTGATCATACATATAATGTTTGGACCTATAAAGGTCCTTTTGATAATGAAGATTATCTCTACGATACAGGGCATACTAGTGCCATCTGCATCTCACCAAATAAAGGGAACAAGGTTTTCCACGTCCCACGTATGATGTTACACTTGATTCAAATGAAAGGACTCTTTGGGGGTCTATCCCATGAAGACCCAAACTTGCACTTAAAGAATATTGTGGAAGTTTCTTCCCTGTTCAACATTGCTTACATCTCACAAGAATCTATATAGTTATGCCTCTTCCCGCTCTCTCAAATGGGTAAGGCAGTATTATTGTTGAGGTCTCTTTCCACTGGGTCAATCATAGCATGGATTTAGCTTAATGATGCATTCTTAGATTATTATTTTACCCTATCAAAGATGTTTCAATTGCGAGATGAAATCATAAACTTTTGTCACTTTAATGGGGAGCCTCTATATGAAGTTTGGGAGAAATATAATAAAAATCTTGTGCAATTTCCTAACTATGAAGTTCTCGATAAGACACCCCTTAAAATTTTCCATAAGGCGTTGGACCAACTCAATAATACCATGGTAGACTACACAGTCGGTGGATTACTTTTGAGATTGTCATATGGTGTGGCTTAAATTTTACTTAAAAAAATCACAAAGAAAAATAGGGGTGGAACAATCGGGATACCGAGGTATCCATGGGTTCTCCCACTGCCTCAATTATGAATAAGGGGCAAATGAACAAAGAGAAAAAGAGAGAGAAAAATATGGAAAAAATAATAACAGAATTATACCTTGTTTCAAAGCATGTGATGGGTACACCCAGAAAAATGGTCAATGCTGTAGGATCTAAATGATAAGATTAACTAGAAGCAAAGATTCTTGATGAAAAAATGATACACTTGGTTAACTACTTTGGAGGTTCCCACCTGGCCTATCAAAGGCATGGTAGGAACCAAGGTTGGATCGATCATGATTGAGAAAAAGAATAGTGGGATAGAGATAGAGGTCATGATTTGAGTGAGGATAGGGAATATGATATATATGTTCCCACCCATGACTAAGTGAAAAGAAAAGAGTCAAATCCCTTGGATCCTAAAAAGTTCAAAGTCGATGATGTGCATGCTAGAAGCTTGATGAGAGTAGAAGGAATGGACAAGATGGTCCAAGAATTAAAAGGAGACTTTTCTAAAATCAATCAAAAGGTTGTCTTACACTCCACTTCAATCAAACAATTGGAGACCCAAATTGTACAAATATCTACCGCACTCAATTTTAGGCCCAAGGGTGGCCACCCTAGTGATACGGTGAAAATTTTGAAAAATAATGCTCAAGATCTAGTAATTGTTATCTAGGGTGGTAAACAACTTTGTGCACAAGTTTTTGATGCCAAAAAAAAGTCTCATGATAAGAAAATACACATAAAGAAAAAGCATATAGGTGAGTCTAATGATAAGGCACCAAAGTATGAAGAAGGGGTTAATGGTGGAGCAATGATAATTAAAGGGATGGTTGATGAGGAGGGACCTACTAAAGTTGTTAAGGGTTATAAATCACAATGTGACCCCTTGTATCCAATGAAAATCCCTCTTCCATTCCCTAAAAGACTCAAGAAAAAGGAGGATAATATCAAATTCATGAAGTTCCTCACCAAGCTTAGCAATATTTCAATCAATATCCCATTGCTATAAGCCATTAAAGAGATTCTGAGATATGCTAAGCTATTGAAGAGATTGATGTCCAAATAGCGCCTTGTGGATAGTGAAACCATTAAAGTTACCCATGGTTATTCTATCATGACTATTTCTATGACAAAAAATAAAATAGATTCGGGAGCCTTCACAATCCCTTGCACCATTGGGACACACAAATTTGTGAAAACCTTGTGTGACCTTGGTGCGAGCATCAATTTAATTGAAACACCTGGGCTTTGAACCCTTAGAAAATTCCCCAAAGTTTTGAGTTTCTAGATAGGGTATAGTTGTTGCATACTTATCGTACTGTAGGGTACGATCTAGTACCCTCTGTCACATAATGATCAGTGTATGAGGGGATAAATTTTATCCAAGGTACTATTAGGTACCATACATCTCGTATGTTAGGGTATGAGCAAGCTACCTAGTCTTATACTGTTTAAAGGTCAACCTAGTGCATTGTACCTAGGGTACAAGTTGTATGGTACTTCTCATACCTTAGGGTTTGATTGAACCTTGTGAAGTCGTATGTTAAATGATTTAGAGGTCCATTGTTGAGGCCTAAGGTATGAGATAGGGTACCATTCGTATGATTTAGGTGTGGAATTTATACCCTTATAGATTCAAATTTTCAACTTTTATGTTGAGGACATTTTGAACTTTTGCCACCCCTAAACCCTTATTACTCGTGACTTATAACATTATTTGGCCCTTTATTTTTTACTTGGAAAAGGTTAAAAAATTCCAAAAGACTCTCTAAAATTCTTCAACAAGATTGGAGGCTAGGGTTTCAAGAGGTGTTCATCTATAGGCCAGAGGTGTCAAGTTTTGAAGCATCCCAGGTTTTGACCCTTAGAAAATTTCCTAGAATCCTATTCTTCGGACCCAATATGACTCATGGTATGATCTGTATGCTGGGGTACGAGAGTTAAAGTCCTATCATTACCTGACCTGTATTAGTTGGTGGGATAGTTTAGATCACTAGAATGGATATGACTTAGGATTGAGTGTTGTATGGTTGTGTACGAGTCGTATAGGTGACTCATAAGGTAGCTAGTGTTTGTTCCTCATAGTTTTGCATTCTGCTAGGGATATGGATCATGGGTATGGATCGTATGTTGAAGTTACGACTTATATGGATAAGTCCATTACTGGACAGCGTCTGATCCATGGTTGAAGCTTTGTTATGATCGGTTGGGTATCAACTATAAGGGAGGTTAAAACTTGTAAGGAGGTCAATCATGACCCTGTGTTGGGTTTTTATGGGATTTAAGTGGGGGAATTTTGAACATTTCCCTACTTACCCTATTAAGGATCCATGACTTCTAACACACTTAGGATGTTATTTACCCTATTATTTTAATCTTAAACACTTAGAAACTCATCCTAAAAATATCATAATTTTCTCAAGACATTTTAGGGCAAAGATCTAAGGTTTCAATTAAGGGATTACTTTGGGGCATGTCTTGGTGAATTCTTTCCATAAATCTTCTAAATTTAAGGTATGATTTTCTTCCCTAATTATAATTTAAATGAAAGGCATGGTTACATGGATGATTTCATGTTTTTCTCTTGCATTATTATATTGGTTTTTCTCTTGCATGATTATTCCTTTCAACTATTGATTTGGTGGTTTTGATGTTAAATGCTTGGTTATGATTTTCTATAGTTTTAATTATATTTTCTTAGCATTAACTGTGGTTTTGGACAATTGAATTGCACGATAATCGGTTAATGGTAATGTAACTTGGTTTTGGTTTTATTATGCTCCCAAGGTGTTTGATAAGATGCTTATAAAGATATGTTCATTGCATTGACTTATGTTAATGGAACTTTTGCTTGTTTTCAGCTTATATATGAAACCTTAAATGTTTTTCAATTGTTTACAATGGTTAATGGCTAATTTTTTATGATTGTGGAGAACATGGTAGTCTCCTAAGAGGTTTAATATGGCTAATGATAGGGCACTTGAATGTCCCCTTAATCTAAATGTTTTGGCTATGGATAATGCTTGAAAGTATGGTGGTATGATGATACCACTTATTTATTGGAAAGCCTTTATTTATAACTAGATAATTAAATTGTTTGTTAATGGTTTTAATTG
Source organism: Capsicum annuum (assembly GCF_002878395.1). Classification (NCBI taxonomy): domain Eukaryota; kingdom Viridiplantae; phylum Streptophyta; class Magnoliopsida; order Solanales; family Solanaceae; genus Capsicum; species Capsicum annuum. Next base: position 39,859,484 of record NC_061120.1, on the reverse strand, counting down.
GCTATTTATGGTGGGAAATGTAAGCAAAGTCGTGGAAGGTGGCGGTCCTGAGGGGATCAAAATTGGAAACTTGTATTTTCCAATATAAGGGGTCTTCGATGGCCATGTATTAGTGCCATATTTATAATGGAGGGATATACTAGTCATCCCAGGGATATTTCCTCTTCGTGCAGCTGCACACACTAGGACTCTTTCAGCCGTGGGAGTTGAACCCATATAGTCCATGGGCAGTAGGACGATTAACCTACACAACCTAGGTAAATATTTTGAATGGCATGCTAAACCCCAATCCCTTTTCATAGCACTTATATATATGTATGGTTGTTCGCATTAAATGGTTTACACTTGGTTTTGATAAATGGAAATACTTTATCCTTACCCCGTGTTTCATGCTAATGTTTACCCACTAACCCATCTACTGGCTGATGTACACCCATGCTATGTAGGAACCGGTAGTTCGACTCCTTCTTCATAGTACTTGATTTAGGGATAACCTATTGGACTGAAGTGGTGAGCTTCCATACTTTTGGAAGGCATCATTTTATGTTGGACATTCTTAGACATTTTACTTTATTTTCGGATACTAGTTTTGGCCATAGTTGAGGGCATGTCCCAATCGAACATTTGTATTCTTTTTGATAAAGGCTTTATGGTACTTCTTGGGGTTGGTATGGGTGAGGTCAGTAGGGGTGTTATCCTTAGCATTGGCATTGGTGTTGCGTATAACATCATTAAAAGATTTTTTGGTTGTTCTATTATAATGCATTTGGGTTTGATTATCATATTATGTTTGATATTTTCTAAATAGTTGGGAATGGTATGGATGGGTGGTTTGGTATGGTTAGACTCAGTTGGGTCTGTCATGGTTGTGACCCTATCCCAGAGTCTTTATGAAGAGCATTATGCAATCTTGTTATATACTCGAAATCAGCTCATCCAAGGTTATATAAGGTGGTTGGGTTTGGTTAAAGGGGCGATCCTCGGTCCTAGTTTGACTTAGGATGCACACTATAACAAGGCCCCAATTCATAATGCATCAAGTTGGTATTAGAGCCTATGTTCTTGGTCAATTGAGAGTCCATAAAGCTATGTCAAGTAGAGTCTTTTTTAGGGGTGTATAGCACGCCACACTCATAAAGGAGAGGCTACAAGACATTTAGTAATATTTTACTTTCTTGGTATTCTTTCTTCAATTGTAACTTCTTAGTCCTAGAATCCTCTCAAATCCTTATTTGTTCATCTTTTAGATTATGCCTCCTAGATATGAAACATAATAGAATTCTTCTTCCCCATCTAGAAGTGATGTTGAGAGAGCATGTTCAACTTACGGGGTTCATCTTTGATCTTATGGTCCTATTCCTGATTATAGTGGAGTTATTTCTATTCCTCCTACTGCTCCTCTGGTCATTTAGGGCAATGTGATGAATACAGAGTTTCATCAATTTATGCATACTATTGCCCAACTAGTTACTGCTCAGGTTCAGTGGGCTATGGCTAGCATTGTGTCTGCTGAGGCTGCAAGGCTTAGAAAGTTTAAGAAGATGTGTCCTCCATCTTTTATGAGAGTAAAGGGGGAGAATGAACCTCAGGGATTTCTTGATAAGTTGCTGAAGATCTTTCGAGTAATGAGGGCTGCTAATGTGGAAGGAGTAAACTTTACAGCTTATCAGCTTAGTTTGCCAAAGATTACTTATGGTCAATTTACAAAGGCCTTTTTAGATAGGTTTATACCTTTAAATTTAAAGGATCAAATAAGAGATAAGTTTGATCTATTAGAGAAGGGCTCTATAACTGTTGCGAAGTATGAGGTATATTTTTATGCCCTGTATAGATATTTCTATCCCTGTATTGCAATGAGTTAGAGAATATTCAAAAGTTTGTGAAGGGGTTGGATATTTCTCTTTAGTTTCTTATGACTCATATGGTACTGTGTGAAGCATCATTTCAGAGTATTATGGATCATGCTAATATGACTAAGTCTATTCTTTGAGTGTCTCAATGATCTGCTAAGAAGATACACTATTACAGTGAGTTCAGGGGTCACACTTCCCAAGGTAGAGATTTTAGAAGCTTTCATAGGCATCATAATAGACTAGTATAGGCAGCCTTATAGGGTTAAGGTAGTGGTACTTCTATTTTAACAGTTTTGGGTATTTGTTCTAATGCAGATATATCACCTTCTATTGGGCAAGTTCATAGGGATTTCTATGTGTGTGATGAGAGTGGTTGTTTGGCGAAGGATTATCCCTTCATGTTGTGAAAGCTACTCCTATATCGGTTGTGAGAAGTAGACATTCTACTGTAAGGTGTAAGAGAAAGAAGTAGTGGTTCCTGAGGTAGTGGTTGAGGGACTACCCATTTAGGTAGTGGATATGGTCAGCGCTATGCTATACCCGCCAAACTAAAAGTAGAGTCTTTTGATACCATAGTCATAAGTATCATCCTCTTTTACTTTAGATATGTTTCTATGCTTTTTGCTATAGTATTGACTTTATACTATATGTTTGCATATTTTTCTTTGGGTTTTGATTCTTCTAGTGAGCTTCTTGACATACCTATCCATATATCTACCTCTATAAGAGACTCTTTAGTGGTGGATCGGGTGCACAGATCTTGGGTTGTGACTTTTGCTGGGAATGAGACTTGGGTAGATCTGATTATATAAGATATGTTAGATTTTGATGTCATATTAGGTATTGATTAGTTAGCTTCTTATCAGATTGTCCTAGATTGGAATGCAAAGACTGTGACTTTAGCTTCACCATGTTTCCAAGGATAGCTTGGAAGGGTGTGCTTCATTAGGGTCCCAAGAGAGTTATATCCTTCCTTTAGGCTCATCACTTTGCAAAGAGGGTATGTTTGTCTTATTTGGTCCATATTAATGATACTAGTATTGCTTTCCCTCTTTATTTTGATTATGTTCGTGTTGCCTTTGATTTTACGGATGTTTTCCCTACAAATTATCCTAGTATGTCTCAATATCATGATATTAACTATGCTATTGATGTTGAGATAAACACAAAGCCTATTTTAGTTCTTCCCTGTAGGATACCCCTAAATAGTTAAAAGAATTGAAGGATTAGTTGTAGAAGTTATTATATAAGGAATTTATCTGACCTACTATATCACCTTGGGGTATGCCTGTGTTTTTTGTAATGAAAAAAGACAGTAATTTACTATCGAAACTTGAATAAGGTGACAGCTAAGAATATGTATCTTTTTCCTTATATTAATGATTTTTTTGATGAACTTCAGGGTGGTTTCACATTTTCAAAGATTGATTTGAGGCTAGGATATCACAATTTGAATATTAGAGCTTTGAATATTCTAAATATATTTTTTTAAACTCGATATGGTTATTATGAGTTCTTTGTAAGGTCGTTTGGGTTGACCAATGTGCCAGCCATATTCATGGAGTTGATAAACTAGGTATTTCGATTGTATCTCAACTCCTTTGTTATTGCAATTATAGATGATAATTTTTCTTATTCTAAGAGTAAGGCCAATCATGAGGATTATTTGCGGATTGTTCTTTAGAGATTGGGGGATGAGAAGTTATATGCTAAGTTCTCTAAGAGTGAGTTTTGGTGGGAGTTTGTCTCTTTCTTGGGTCATGTGGTGTCCAAGGATGGTATTATGGTCGATCTAAAAATGATTGCAGTGGTTAGTGATTTGGCTAGGCTTACTTCACCTACCTATAATCAGAGTTCTAATGGTTTAGAGGGCTATAATTGGTGTTTTGTTGAGGGTTTTCCATTTATAGCAGCTGTATTGACCATGATTTCTTAGAAAATGATTTCCTTCTAGTGGTCCAATGCTTGTAAGGTGAGTTTCCAAAAGCTCAAGGATTTATTGACTTTAGCTCCTATCTTGACCTTGCCTAATAAGGGCATGGGTTTTACCATCTTCTGTGATGTTTTTAGTGTTGGGTTAGGTGTTGTGTTATTGTAAAAGGGTAAGGTGATTTCTTATGTTTCTCATTAGTTAAAGACCCATGAAAGTAATTACCCTACACATAATTTAGAGTTGTGTACGATTACTTTTGCCTTGATGTTATGGAGGCAATACTTGTATGGAGTCCATTGTGATATTTACTCAGATCATCATAGCCTGCAGTATTTCTTCACCTAGTGAGATCATGATATGTGGAAATGTCATCGATTTGAGTTGCTTAAAGATTATGACTTGACTATTCTCTACCATTCGGCCAACACTAATGTGGTTGAAGATGTCTTGAGATGGAAGTAAACTAGCATGGGTATCTTGGCATATCTTTTGACTCAGGAGAAACCTTTGTCCTTAGAGATTCAGTCTAAGGCTAACTAGATAGTTAGGACTGATATTTTGATACATGGGTGTATTTGGAATTCATGAAGGCTATGTATTCCTTGATGAAGCATATTTTAGTTTATCAAATTGATGATGTTGGGTTTAGAGTAATTCAAGATAAGGTGTTAAGTGGTGAGGCTAAGGAAGCCTCTCATGAGTTAAATTGTATTTTGAGGATTGGAGACGAGGTTTGTATGCTGAGAGTGGGTGATTGGATTAGATTGATTATATAGGAAAAACGTTATTTTAAGTATTCTATTTTTCTAAGAGTGACTATGATTTACAAAAATTTGAGACAACATTACTGGTAGGGTGGTGTGAGGAAGGATATAGCATATTTGTAGCTTGTTACCTATGTTTCCAACAGGTAAAAACCGAGCATTTAAGACATTATGGTTTACTTCTGAGGTTACCCATTCTCTAGTAGAAATGGGAACGGATCATTATGGGCTTCATGACTGGGTTTCCTCATACTTCTCATGGTTCTAATAGTTTCTGGGTTATAGTGGATCAATTTATCAAATCAGCCCATAACATTCCGATTCAAGACTCTTTTAATGTTGAGTGGTTGGCCCCTTTCTCTATATCATGAAATTATTCGTCTTCATAGTGTGTCAGTGTCTATCATCTCATATCAAAGTTCAGTGTTCACATCTTATTTCTGGAAGACTTTTCACGAGTTGGGTAGCAGGGTTGATTTTAGTACAACTTTTCAACCGCCCCCCATTGAAGGTCAGTTAGAGCAAACTATTTAGGTTTTGGAGGATACGATTCACACTTGTTTCATGGACTTTGGATTTTAGTAGGAGCAACATCTAGCTTTGGCAGAGTTTGCATATAATAATAGCTACTATTCTAGTATTAAGATATCTCCTTTCGAGGCGTTAGATAGAGTTTGTGTTATTTAGGATAGATATTGAGTGACTCAAAGTAGGTAGAATTTCTATGCAAATTGTAGACTTTTTGACTTGAGATTCAGTGTTGGTGATCATGTCTTTCTTCGTAATATAACTATAAAGGGTGTGATAAGGTATGGAAGGAGGGACAAGCTTAGCCCTAGGTATATTTGACCTTTTGAGATCCTTTAGACAATTAGGGATGTGTCCTATGAGTTAGATTGCCTCCAAATTTATCAGTTGTTCATCAAGTTTTTCATGTTTCTATGTTTGGTATTACATTCCATATGCGTTTCATGTCAATTATTGAGATTAAGTCCAATTAGATGAGCAGTTATTTTTTGTTGAGGAGCGGGTCTCTTTTCTTGTAAGGGATGTTTGGCGGTTGCATTCTAGAGTTATTCTTGTAGTTAAGGTCCAGTGTAGTCATTTACCTATAGATTATTCTACTTTGGGGGCCAAGTCAGATTTATGTAGTTGTTATTCCTAGTTTTTTGCTACTTCAGGTATTTCCCTTGCCTTTAGTTCAAGGACGAACTAGATTCTTAGTGTTAGATGATGTAACGACCTATTTTTTTGTGATTTGTGTAAATATTTATTTCTATATGATTTGACCATTTTACCCCTTTCTATGGTTGCATCATAGAATTTATGGGATGTAGGGACGATTAACAGGATTTCTAATGCATTTTGGTGTGATTTATGTGACTTTGTGGATTTTGGTGGTCATAATGGTATATTAGTTGAATTTAGTGAATATTTATTGATCTATGCGTCGAATGGCAAAAATAGACTACCCTAGCAGATTCGAAACATTGATTTTAGGTTAGTGACATGGTTGGTGTGATTTTTTTTACTTTTATATCTTATTTCGACCATTGATTTAAAAAGTTTTGAAATTGGGTTTTGGTGATTAATTTTGAGAAAATAATATTTTTTAAAAAGTTTAATATCTCCTTTGAGTCCAGAGTGTTGAATTTAAAGGGGTAACATAGTTCTTTTTTACTTAGGATTCTAGATGAATCCCGAGGGGATGCAAAGGCTTGGAATTCTCCAAGTCTCCAGCTGGTGCAACACTCAACTAGTGCACTTGCTTAAACAATGCTTTGGTCGCTCAAGTGACTTATCTTGACAGTCAAAGTGTCTCCTAAGCGACACCATTCGCTTATGCAATTGCCTCTTAAGAGGTGGCCTAGTCACTTAATCGACATTAGCATGCAAAATGATTGTCGCATAAGGAACAACCAAGATGCATACACGATGAGGCGGGATTGGCTTAAGTAACGCCTGGTTTCTTAAGTGATAGCTTCCTAAGCGACATGATAGTCATTTAGGCCATGCCTGGGTTGTTTATTTTTCCATTTTCAAAATATTTGCACAATTTTTTAGTCTTAGATCCTGGAATTCGAGTTTTTGAGCGTTTTCTTTGATTTCTAAGCTTCGGTAAGCTCCATATCCCTATTAGCATTATTTTTCTTTGATTTGTATCATATAAATACTATTTAAACTCAGATTCAAAGGCGAACTTTGGGGATTTTGGCCAAAAGGCCCAAATTAACATTTCTTTGATACAAACCCCAATTTCAATCCATTTTCAATTGGATTTTCTCCTATGAGTTCCATTTACCACGGGGAATATATTTTAATTTAAAAATTCTTATCTTACCCTTCTATTTTAAAAACTAATTTTGAGGGTCCGTTTTGACCCCAATTCAGTAGTGGGCTATATGGGCATTGTTAGGTTTCTTTTGATGTGTGGATTCTATATTTGTGTGCTTTAACTGATTTTGGGTTTGTGATTGAGGTGGAAGCTTTGTAATAAAGACTTAATTATTTTGATTTCGGCATTCGAGGTAGGTTATGGCTTAATTTTCTTTATACTGGGTTGGGTAATTAATAATAATGTAGAATCATGTTATGGGTATGGGGTTGTATCATGGAAAATGTGTTTACGTGATTTTTGTACTCATTTGGGGCCTATGTGGATAATATTTATTTGTTTTGAGAAATTAATTATTATGTCTGATCGTGTGGGGTCTTATATGTTATTGTTAGCCTGGTATTGATATATATATATATATACATATATATATATAATTTTTCTTTTTACTCTTATGGTGAAAAATGCCTAGATTTTGGGAATTATATGATATCAATGATATTTTTCTTACATGTTTCACTTGATGGTTATAGATTATATTAGATCATGGATGATTGGTGGATTTGATTGAATTTTTGACTCACATGGTTGGTATATTGATTGGATATTGGATATTCTCATTTTAATTGTATGTAAGAATTTTCTCTTCATTTCATATTCATTCATGAAACATTGGTACCACCATGAAAATATTTTAAATACTAGCTTTTTCTTACAAAAAAGGTGATATCTTTAAAAACCTTCTACCGGTGTATGTACCGAAAAGGAGTTATGGATATTTATTTTGATTATTGGTTTTATATGGGTTGACTAAACCCCCATGTGTCCTACCTCAGGATCACATCTAGATAGGTGTATACGAAGGTTGTGTGACGACCTCGTGCATCACATCATCATCATCATCATCATTTTCATTGTACTACATATATTATTCTTACTATGTGATTGTATTTTTGTTCTTGACTTGATATCATTTCTTTATTTCTAGCTTCTTACACTTGAATTTCATGTATATTTATATTCATTCTTCATTTCTCTACCCATATTTGTTAAATAGGTATATAATAGAACTACTAGTGCAGATGGTGTGGGCTACCGCTTGGGACATTTTTGAATTGCAGGTCACGTGCCTATAGTTTGTGTTTATATGTTTTTTTTACCTATTGAGCATAAGTAGGCCATACTCATCCCTATTGTACCTTTTTGATGTAGATCTAGTTACGAGTGTGCTGAACAAATAGCTAATTCTTGCATCATTTGGATTCTATTCGAGGTAGGGGTTGATCTATGCATTGGAATTGGCCACTACCTTTTCTTATCAATACAATGTTTTATTGTATTCATAGGCAGAGTTTGTTCCTTTTTGGATATCTTATGTATATTCCGACTTTGAGGTTTATTAGTTGTTCTTACACTGTGATACTAGGTTTTGGGACTTAGTTTGATATCTTTGATTATATTTCCGCTATAAGCATGTTTGTATGGCTCGGTTTTGCTCTAGAAGCCTTGTATCGGGTTTTGGCATTGATTTCCCTTGTTATATCAGTTTGGGTGATAGGCTAACTTGTCAAGGCTTGTCACGACAAGTGTCATCTTGACCCTTGGTTTTTGGATTGTGACAAATTGTAAAATCGAAAAAAAAGGAAGAAATGAGGATCCTATATGGATGAAGTGATGAACATATTTGCGAGTACTGGTGTTATTTAAAGGTTTTAATTAACAAACTGGTTTTCTTATCTAGCTTCTTTGATTCGAAGACATGTTTTGTATGAAATTTAACTTGAGTGATTTATGAGCATGCTAGATGATAAAATTTGCGCCTCATTCAAGAGTTCAAGCCAAATTTGCTAATTTACAGTGAAAGTTGAGATTATTATACAATGATACTTGAGACTTTTAGCTGTACTCTGATATTCGTAGAGGTTTGTACTAGTGACATTTAGATTTTGAATTGATAGTTGTAACTTCTACATTTTTACTTCTCTATTTGAGACTTATGGTATGATTATGAGAAGCTATTTGAGACTTATGGTGTCTAATTACTCTTTCTATATATTTGACTATATACTATCTTGTGTATTTGTGTTGGCTTACCTATAAAGTGTTGAGATAAGTTCCATCACTTCTCTAAATTCTTAATTGCGACAAAGTTGATATCAAAGAACTAGGTTATTGGTCTCACAAGTACAGGTTGAGTCTAGTAGAAACTTTCATATTGGTGCAATGACAAGTGTTATCTATGTTTGATAGGCTATATGACATTAGGAAATTCCATTCGTTGATTTTTTTTTATGCATTCTTGGTATTTTCTAACTATCGAAATCTCCTCAAATTTGCATGCTAATAGTCAAGGATGACATCACGTAATTTAGAGTAAGACCTGGTATTATGGAGGAAAAAATAGACAAGAAAAGAGAGACATGTAACCACATGTATTTTATCTATGATTTGAATATAGATTTATTAAGGTAATGGTTTATGTTATGCAATTTAGTGATATTTGTTGGGAGATGTGATTAATGGTTTGAAGTACGTAATGGTTATCTTATCGTGTATGATTAGTTGTTTAGTAGAAGAAAGATTACTTATATGGAATAGCTAGTATGGGAAAAGGGTCAATGATTGGGAATGGTACGATTGGAACAATAACATGGTAATAAGCAGCCTTATGTTATGAGTATATTAATAAGGATTTGACAATTTAATAATGAGATAGGTAGAGGAAGGTGGTGTGGGATCCTGGCCATGTGGGGGGGATTTTTCATGATTGTTTTCTAGAAATATGCATGGTTAATTATTTAATAAAGGACATACGTGCATGTTTGCGTGAAATGAAGATAAAAGTGGTTTGAATAATGCATTGCAGTTAGTTGATGCACAGAAATGTGAGGTGTAATTTCGCTGTGACCTTCTCTTTCATTGAGTGGTGTTGCCTAGGTCGATTAAATAATAAATGGAAATGGACGTACTAGCTTTGTTTTTGCTACTAACACTTGAGCGAGGCATCAGTCTATAGTGGATTTTAAAGTTGTTGATCAATGATAGGTATTAACATGTTAAAGTTGTGAAGTGTGTTTCAGACATTTAATTGAGGGAAAGTGATACCAATTGAGACCAAGTCGATATATAAAATTAAGAATGCATTCAATAATATTAATGTACAGGACTGAACTAGTAATTATGTAGTTTAAGGTATTCATAACGGTTTTGTTAAGATTTTTATCCTGATTTTCTTACCAAATTTAAGTTTTAATTTTCTTGTGAGGAAAATAAATATAATACCATAATTACTTTTATTTTTCTGAAAGAAAAATATAAAACTTTTCTATATTTGGCTAACCTCTTTCTTGTAGGAAAGGTTTTGATTATCAATAAATAATAGACTTCTCTTCTCATACCTAAACACAAATAGCATTCACAATGTAGTCATTTATGAGTGTTGTTTACGGAGAGATTTTCTCCCAATAGTTATATAATTTTTTTAATATTAATTTACATGCGTAGGCTAGTTGGTCAAATTATATCAATAATATTGTGTTTTTAGTTTAGTTTTGTGGCATCTGGATTATCACCATATTAGTTTGCAAACTATAAGCTTCCGCATGACATCCTCTTGATTTCGAACCCAACAAGTGGTATCAGAGCCTACAGTTCAAAGATTCAGTGGTTTGGTAAAACAATGTTGAAGACAAGTCTAAGGCGGTTCTAATCAATTTGCAATCAATTTGACGATAATAAAGATATATATCCAAAAGCTTAAACATGTCAAACAGCAGTGATGAAGACTATGTGAAGAACAAGGACCAAAGATCTGAAAGAGGTGGATAATATAAAGAAAATCAAGCTAAAAGAGGAAGATTTATTAGGGTTTTTTCCCTGATTTTCTTACCAAATTTAAATTTTAATTTTCTTGTAATGAAAATAAAAATAATATCATAATTACTTTTACTTTTCTTGAAAGAAAAATATAAAACTTTTCCATATTTGGCTAACCTCTTTCTTGTTGGAAAGGTTTTGATCATCTATAAATAAAAGACCCCTCTTCTTATACCTAAACACAATAACATTAATAATGTAGTCATTTACGAGCCTTGTTTAGGGGGAGATTTTCTACCAATAGTTTTATGATTTTTTTAATATTAGTTTTCATGTGTAGGCCTGTAGGCAAAATTATATCAATAATATTATGTTTTTAGTTTAGTTTTGTGTTATCTAGATTATCACCATATTAGTTTGCAAACAATAAGCTTCCGCATGAGGTTCTCTCGATTTAGAACCCAACAGTTTTGTAGGATGACCAGGGCCACGTAGTACTTTTGGTGAAAAGACTTTGATGAGCTGTAATTGTGATGTATTTGATTTGGAAGAACATTTAGCTCATGTTCTAATAAGGCAAAAAATAAATTTAACACTTAGGATTTGTGGCTGATACTACTTTGGTGACTTGCTTATTTTATATCAAAAAACTTATGCTATTTTATAGCATTACTTGAGTATTACTTGAAGGAATGTCAACTTATAACTGCAAAAGTGATTAAAAATTTACCATGACATTTGGAAGATAAGAATAAAGGTGTCTATTTTGATTCAAAAGGTTATGGGTTCATCTTTAGGAAATGAGTTTTGAATTCAAAATGATGTGATTAGTTTGGTCTTATTTAGAATAAGGGAAAATTGTCATATGTCCACCAAATGAGGTGTAATTTGGTTTTTTATGCGTTGAGCTGGAAGTCTATTGTCACAATCCAACTCTACACCCTAGATGTAATGATCCTTCAAGACATTTTTCATACCTCCACTTATTTTCATCATTAGAGCTTTTCTATAGATGCCCCAGGTCATTTATGACTTGCTGAGACTGACGGTTTGGTTACCTGGGGATTTATTTGATTTTTAGAGCCAATTCCCTATATTGAAGTCTTTAATATTCCAAATTGGCTACAGGACAGAAACTTTAGTTAAATGACCTCATATGATAATTCTGATAGTTCCAACAACTCCAGAATATAGATTTTAAGCTAGTGAAGCTTTAGTTCGGGTGCTGAGACACCCGGGCTTATTTCGAGCTATTATTCGAAGTTAAGAAAATGGTGAGTTGGGTGTAGGACACATTTTTCATCAAAATAACCTTGGATGGAAATTTTGACTATGTCATTGAGTCCAGAACATCAAATTGATAGGGTAGCATAATTTGTTTATGCATACATTATTGCCAACTGGTGCTGGTACACCGACGATCGCGAGCAAAGGATCGTGTAAGTGATCTGACAGACACCAATAAGTGTCACGTAGGCGACATCTGAATTTATGTAAATAATTTCTCTGTCAACAATCATGTATCCCGATCGCGACAATAATGTTGTGTATGCCACTTCCTTCCCTTTTGGTCAGGCATCGCAACTGCAATCGACCGATCATGAATGCGATAACCATGTACCTAGAAAGGATATAAAGACTTCATTCAGCCCATTTTTTTCCCATTTCTCATCAATTCTCAAGAGTTGTAAACCCTAAAGAATGGGATAGATTGAGAACATCAATTGTGGGTGACTATTGAGCTTAGATAAAGATTTATTGTAAAAAATTTCCTTCAAAATTGTGATAAGAATCCTTCGTCTTCATGGGTGCTTTCCCCTGTTCTTGATCTAAAATTTCTAAACCTTGGTGGCTTGATTTTAGAGTTTATATAGCTTGAAATTCACTAATTTTTTAGGGTAATTACTCCTTAAGCATATAGGTATGTTGAATTTGGTTTAAGAGTGAATTTCATAAATGGGCCCCTTATGAAATTTTTACTTAATTTTAGACCGGAAGTACAATAGGGAAATGCCCTTGTTTTGAGGAGTAGGTTGTGATTTTGATGGTGTGACACCTTGGAAAAGCTTCTCAAAAGGGAAAATCAATGATTTAGTGGATTCTTCGAGCTTTCTTCGGTGTACAGGTAGGCTAGATTTCTCTCTCTTTATAGATTAAACTATGTCATGGTATGTTAATGATATTATTTTAGATTTGGGATGAGTTTTAGGTGTTGGTGATAAAATTTTACAATACTTGGGTTAGTCGGACCTTTTAGGCTATTTGAAGACTATAATTTAGGTGTAGTTGGCTTAGTTGTTTAGGTCCTTTGTAGAAATTCTATCTTAGGTATAATTAAGGCTTGTTTAACATATAAAAATGGATTTAGTTACCTTAAGTCTAGTTCGAGGTAGAGTTTTCTGGTAATGGATTTTGAGGATTAGAAATGGGTTTCTTTGACCTACCTTAGCCCAACTCTTGCACTAGTGTTGGTAGATCTTTAGACATTCTTCATATATCTTGAAATGCTTATTATGAGGTTTTATGAGGCTAAGTATATAATTGTCATGATGGTTTGATATTAGGAGTAGATACTAATTATGGTAAAACTTAGTGTTTATGATATTGACGATATATGTACCAGTTTGAGTCCCACAATTAATTATATCTTGATTATTTATTTACCAATTGGAGTTTGGCACTTGATTACTTTATTGATTATATATTTACCAGTTTGAGTCCGACAATTGATTACTATATTGATGATATATTTTATCAATTCAAGTCTGGATATGGATTATGGTATTGGTGATATAAAAAGGACAGTTCGAGTTTGATAAGAGGAGGTGCTCATAGTTGATATGATCCGGATGGGTTCACAGTGTTAGCATGAAGGTTGGTAGATTATGGTTTCTTGGTTATATACTTTCCTTGATTGTACTCTCTAGGTTTATAAAGTTCAATCATGTAGTTATAATCACATATTTCTTACATTATTGTTCTTGTTTATTTAATCGATTGTGTACAACAAGGTTGGAGTTACTCTTAGGTTTGCCCTTTTCCCTGACTTAGTTATGTTATCTTGCATCTTATGACATATATATCATGAGTTAGTTAGTTGGTCGATGATGCCTACTGAGTACCTATAGTTTTTGTACTCATACTACACTTCTGTACCTTTTGGGTGTTGACTCGAGTACTAACTACCACCACCAATTTGAGGATTATGTTATTGTGGATTTCAGAGATAGAGTGAGATTTTAGAGTCACAGTTTTCCCTTTTTCCTTCTAGTTGTCTATGTCTAGTCTTTTGTTTCGAGATATATTGTATTGACTATTCTAGAACTTGTGGTGTATTTGTAGTAGCTATTGTAATAACTATACTAGGTTGTGGGATGTTTTTCTATGTTATGGCTACCTTCCAACCTATTTCTATTGCCTTGCTTTTTTGGGAATTGTATTGTCTAATTCGTCCTTTTGGGGTAACTTTTCACCAAATTAGCCCATGGTAGTCAACTCCGGGCTATGGTTTGACTTACCTATTAGCGAGATTTAGCAGGAGCCATCATGACTCGTAAATTTGGACATAAAAAATTGGTATCAGAGCAAGGTTTCCCTAGTATTATTAGTTGAAGAGCAAGTCTCTAGTACAGTCCTACGGACCACAACGATGATGTCTGTTTCTTATCCTTGGGAGGCTATATATTCTTAGGAGTCCTTAACTTCTTTCACTCATTTTGTGCTAAGAATCTGAGTTGGTTTCTAAGGTATTTCTTTGTTTTTACTATTTGCAGATGGATAGGACATATGCTACGACTACATGAGATGATGGTCTTGGGACTGGGCCTAGGGATCCTATCACTATTAGTGAATGATCTAGAGGTTGTGGACAATCTAGAGATGTGTTCCCAACTAGGCGTCTGGATAGGGGGCCTTTTCCAAACCCTATTCCCACTCTAGAGCTAGAGATTCTTTTACACCCGCCAGCGGTGGGTCAGGGACCAAACCAGGATCCACAAAGATCCATTTCTTTATTAATGCTCAGGGATGCTTTAGCTCAGGTTTTAGATCAAGTTAGTGTTGCACCATCTGATTATGCACAATCTACAAATTAGAGTGGTACTGGGGCCAGGGTGCTGCCTGTAGCTGCGGCTACTAGAGTTAAGGTCCCTTCTACGCTGATAGTTTCTTAGCAGTAATTGCTCAGCCAATAGTTTCCCAGCCTTCTATGTCTTTTGAGGAGCAAATATGTTGGGTAGATTCTTGAGATTTGATCCGCCCAGGTTTTTTGGTGTACCAAGCTAGGAGTATATGAGTTTTTGATTATTTGTGAGGATAAAATCCATCATTTGGGCCTAGTTAAGTCTCGTGGTATGGATTATATTACCTTTCAGTTGGACTTGGCAGCCTGACATTGGTGGAGAGTTCATCTTGATTCGAGGCTAGTTGGATCTTCGCCTTTGACATGGACTCAGTTCTCTGATATTTTATTAGAGAAGTACATGCCTTGCAGTCTTAAGGATCATTTAAGGGATCAGTTCTCAAGGTTGGAGTAGGGCTCTACGGTGATTATGTAGTATGAGGCTCATTTTTTAGAGTTGGCTAGGCATGCTACTTTTATTTTAACTACTAAGTATAAGAGGGTTCATTGCTTTGTTCGAGGATTGAGACTTCCTCATCGCATGTCTACTAAGAGTTTAGTTGATGTAGGTAAATCTTTTTTCTGAACTGTCTGACCACGCTCAGGTAATAGAGGAGATATATCCCGAGGACCAAGGGGTAGGGATAAGAGACCTCAGTATTAGGGCAGTTTTGTAGGGCAGTAGTAGCTCCTGATTAAGAGGTAGTAGTTCTCAGGGTAGATACCCTATACAGCCATCATATCGGCCTTTGAGTCAGCCTACTATACCTATTCAGGTAGTGCCCTAAATTATTGACGGAGGTTAGTATTGTGCAAGTAATCACAATGGTCATGGCAGTGGTCATTCTTTAAGGGATTTGTCTTCTGTTCATTCTAGGCCTGGTGGTAATTCTGGGTCAGTTGAATCATTTGGTTCTAGATTATCTTATAGTGCATGTTATGGTTTGGAGTTGTTTTTCATTAATCACGTGAGTGCCCTAGTCATATGGCAATTGTTACCACAACTCAAAATATTTCTCCTATTAGAGCATTTTATCCCTCAGTTAAAGGTGGTATGCATGGTCGTAGTAGTGTTCCCTAAGGTACTGATGGAGGTTCTCATGTGGGTAGGGTAGGAGATCGATCAGAAGCCCATCCAGGTGATAGGTGTGGTCAGTTGTATGTAGTACCTGCGAAGCCCAAGGCTTAGTCTTCGGATGTTGTTACCACAGGTACTATTTTGGTGTTCTATCAGTCGACCTTTGCTTTATTTGATCTGGGATCCACTTACTATTATGTGTCTTCTTATTCTACCCCATAGTAAGAGTTATCTTGGGATTTTTATCTGTGACTTTATGTGTACCTACTCCTTTTGGTAATTCTTTTGTAGTGGATTGGGTGTTCAGATCATATGTTGTGACTGATAGAGTTTTTGAAACTCATGTTGATCTCATTATACTGGACATGGTAATTTTCAAGTGATTCTGGGCATGGACTTGTTATCCATCTATCATGTGGTTATGGATTACTTTACCAAGATCGTTTCCTTAGCCATGCTCGGCATACCCTTGATCATGTGACATGGAGCTGTTATCCGTAAGCCGATGGGTATTATTTCTTATGTTCATTCTAGGAGACTTATCTCTAGGTTTTGTGAGTCTTATCTCACTTATATTAATGATGCTAGTATGGAGATTCTGTCGTTTGATTCTATTTCTGTAATTCCTGAGTATCTTGATAGTATCCCTACCAACCTTTCTGGTGTAACTCCTAACCATGAGATTTAATTTATTATTGACTTTGATACTGGCACCAAATTTATTTCTATAGAACCTTAACCTATGGCTCTTGCCAAGCTAAAGAATCTAATACTTAGCTTAAGGATCTTCATGGTAAGGGTTTCATTAGACCAAGTGTGTCCCCTTTGGGAGCTCCTGTGTTGTTTGTGAAGAAGAAAAATTGCTCCATGCATATGTGCATTGATTATAGGAAGATTAATAAGGTGACGGTGAAGAACCGTTATCCCTCTTATTGATGACTTGTTTGACCAGCTTGAGGGAGCAGCAGTGTTTTCTAAGATTGATTTAAGGCCTGCTTACCATTAGTTTCGGATCCGAGGATATCCTAAAGGTAGCCTTTAGGACCCGTTACGGTCATTATGAGTTCCTAGTGATGTTTCTTAGGTTGACTAATGCCATAGCCGTGTTCAAAGATTTGATGAACTGAGTATTTAGGACTTATTGGATTCTTTGGTGATTGTGTTCATCAATGACATCCCTTTGTATTCGAGGAGTAGAGAGGAGCATGCACAACATCAAAGAGTAGCACTCTAGACTTTGAGAGACCATTTACTTTTTGTCAAGTTCTTTAAGTGTGGATTTTGGCTTGAGTCAGTGACATTCCTTAGGCATGTGGTGTCTAAGGATGGTATTATTATGGTAGACCAAATGAATATTGAGGCTATTCGTGATTGGGCCAGACCCATCTCTTTAATTGATGTTTGTAGCTTTATTGTCTTGGCTTGTTATTATAGACAATTCATCAAGGCTTTTGCTATTATTTCAACATCTAGACTAGATTGACTCGGGAGAAGGTTCCCTTTTGATGGTCCAAGAAGAGTGAGTCGAGCTTTGCTAATCTTTAGGAGGTCCTAACTTCAGCTCCTATTATGGCTCTTTCTATGGAGGTTGAAGGATTCACCATGTATCATGATTCTTCTAGTGTTGGTTTGGGTTATGTATTTGATATCGTTCAAATTACACCTCCTTATAAGGATAAGGCGCTCAATGTCAAAATGTAGTAACCCAAATAGGTTATGGTCGATCCCATAGGGAATACGTCATAAGTATTGCTTGAACTTGTTGAAATCACATGGCAATACATAAAAGTAATAGGGGGATTTGTAGTAACTAGCAAGAAGTAACAATAACTGGATGCTTGAGGTTGTAATCAATCTATGCAGAATACTCGATGTTAGTTCCTCTAGGCTTTTAACTTCATTGATTTATCATGCACTGTCAAACTATTTTAATACCTTACATGCAAAATCTTATAAGTTATGTACCATCAACAGTCTTATGGACTTACTGATAGATTTCACCCTTTACCTTTTGAGTCTCAGGGTATCGCCATACTATCCATTATCCTGGATCCCAGTTTAACTTTTACCTTTTGATTCTCAAGTTATTAGATGATAGATAATTGTCTTAAGTAGATAGTGCTGGTAAGCTTATTTTGGCAATTAACTCCTAATCACTGTTGTGATCTTTTTTTTCCAATCTCTATCTCCCAGTCAGGATCATAGTGAATACAGACGGGATCTCCTAATGTTTCCCACCATTAAAGAATCAATAAGAATGAAAAAATCCACAATGCATGCCAGAATCTTTCTCTATAACAACTTGGCACTTTCTCCACTTTGTTAATCATCAAGGGTTCCACAATCCTAGTTAAGCGAATTATCTACTCATAGTTGCAAGACAATTTATCAAATTCATAGAAAAAATCATAGAATCAATCTCACAATAATGAAAGAAGAAAACCCAAAGTCTCAAATAGAAGAACGAACAAAAATTAAACCAAGAACAATAAGATCCAAAGATCATAAGTCAATATTAGAATCCAAAGATATTTGTGGATGTTATAAAGTTAGCCCCAAAGGGCCTATCTATGGACGAACTAACTAAGATATGTAAGAAGGGTATTTATAGAATACAAAGAAACCCTAGAAGTCAAATCCTAAAAAAAAGAGTAAAAACATGAATAAATGTACATAGTAATTACTATAAACATTATAGGAGTATGTATAGGTAAGATGGAAACCCTAGGAAATCAAGTAAAAATGATCTGGGAAAATTGCATTAGCAGCCACCACCGGACCCACTTATGGGCCGTAGGTAGCACCTAGACTGTAGGTTTGGGGGTCGTAGGTAGTCCTCCAAAATTTGATATTTTTCTTTTAAAGTTATGGTACATACGGACACACCTACGCCCAGTAGGTGGTACCTACGGGGCTTAGGTGCCAAAGTAGGTAGCCATTATTCAGCTTTTTATTCCATTTTCTTTCGGTTAGCTTCCAACACAGAGTTTCCAAAAAATCACTTCAAAAACACATCAAACCCAACATAATAGCCTTAAGTACATGAACTTTCTTCAATTATAACAATCGTAAATGCCATGCAACCATGGTACATCAATACCCTCAACTTATAGCTTTGTATATCATCAGGGAACAAAACATAACAAAACAATATGATGATGCCTAACAAAGAGAAATGTCAGATAACTATGGCATTCAATCATCAAACATAGCTCAAAACAACTTTCCCTCTCAAAGTTCAATACTTTAAAACTAATTGTGTGTATCAATGAAGTACAACAATGTTATCCAAGAGAATAAAGATACGATATTATATTAGCAACAAAAAACCATACATATGTACAAGTTACACTAATCAAATAAGTAAGCAACTAGGAATACAACCTATGAGCCCTTGCAACAAAGAAGTCCCAATCATTCAATAGAATCATGCATGTCAATCCAGGGACGTATAAAGAGACACTCGCACTCACGAGAGAAGTTCCAATAATTAGCATTAAACACCAATGGCTTATCCTTAATTTCTTTAACTTAGCTTTCAAACAGTCAAGTTAGGATAACTGTAGGACTTTATTCGGCTTGTAATGTTGGCTTAGGGGAGCTGGTATGATACATATGGACATATTTAGTAACTAAGCCTCCTTGACACTACACTTCTTTTGGGGTTCATTTATCAACCAATTCTCTTTTATTACACCTTTATTTATCTTTTTTTAATCCTTTTATCTCGCATTCGGGTTAGGTGTGGTTTCTTTATTCTTTCTTTTTCTCTTTTTCATAATTTTTCATTTTCATTTTAGTTTTTACCACACCTAGCGTTACTTTAATTTCTCTTATTTTACCCTTCTTCATACTAACTTCATATTATGGAACTCTATGATAGACACACTCGACTTAGGCGAGTTGCCTCAGTTGAGGTGCATAATGTCTAAAGAGGACTAGGACCAAAACAGGTACATCATAACACAAATGAGAGGTGAAACGTTTAACAAGAAAAATAGGGTATATAGTCTCAAAATTGGGATCAAGGGATACTTATTCACACTTGGAAGGTCGTTTAGGCTAAAAGTGGACTAATATTAAAAAAGGTCTATGATTCTTTCCTAACCGATTATTCTACAAACTAGGCAAGATTAAGTGGGCAAGTTCTATACTCAACACAAAAATGAAATGAAGTAGTATCTCGCTCACATATAGCACAGGACTGCATCACAAGCTACTACCTATCTGGTTCATGCAATTCATCATTATAATTATCATGTCCCTAATCCTAATTCCACAGTAGGATTCACAATAGTCACACATATATAGAGATCACATAGTTCAAAAATAATTTTTTTGAGAGGTATCATATTTTCTTAAAAATCAAAAAAATAACATGTCAATTGCACTAGATGATTATTTTTCTCCTAATTAAACATAAAACATCATGAAACAAAACACAATATGCCTAAACATATCAGCTCTACTAGAAACAGGACTTTGGGGAAAAAAGGCATAATAATAAAAACTCCAAGAGGATATTAAGACCCACAAGAAGCCCACTCTAAACTTAAGACATGCATTGTCCCAATACATGGGGCCACTACAAAACAAGAGAGTTAGAAATGTACCTGTGGCACCATAGGTGCACTGATATGACATCAATCAAAATAATATATATAAAAAATAAAATTACTTGGGTTTTCATCAAATCAATGGTTGTTTTAATGTTGCGGCATGACTGAGCTATATTGGTTACTCTAACTTCACCAACAAGCCCATGGATACCTTAAATACTCAGAATTCATCAAGGTAGCCCAAGAGTTGGCCGATAGCTTTCTCTTTCCACTGTGGACTTATGAATTTCACCCCTAACTATTGTTATGATTTCTTATTATGCTCAAGAGCCGGTATTACAAAAGTAAAAAATGCAAGCAATAGATGAGGAATATTGTACTTCTTAGCCCTTATGTGAGGAATATAATTCTTTATTTCTGGCTCAATAAATTCAAGAATAAAGACATATGTTTTGTCCTTCTTGCATTTTTATTTGGATTTGGATGGCTCAATAAATATCTTACTATCCAAACATAATGTTGAAAAATTCTTTGAATAAGGTCCAATATGCTCCACCTTAAGAATTGTAGTCTTATTTACATCCCCTCATAACTCTAGTGTAGTCTCCTTAACAGTGACATCATCCATAAGAGTATGAGCAATTGTTGACTCCTCCAATTTTAACTCCTCAAGTTGGTTTTTCATAATTGTTTTAGTCTCACACCACCCATAACTAAGTTGTTGGGCATTACACGCAATAACTTTTTCATTCAACTCTACATGTAAGTAGAGAAAATCCAAACTAAACCTATCAACCTTTTGAATAATATCTTGGTTTTTTTTGCAAGGTGTGGTTATGTTTCCATCAGGCTATCCTTATGTTCCCATACTTTATCTTCCACACTCCTGAAGTATCGCACCATATAAAAGTATATGGATCAATAATAAAGAAGTCTTGATCACTTTATACTTCCTCTGGCTAAGTTGTCATATCAAGAAGAGTAGGAATACACTAGAGTATTCCCAAAGATGAATAGGAAAAAACCCTGACAACTTCAACAACTCCAATAAGTCAATCTACGAATGTATTCCCTGACAATGATGCAAAAAAATTTATGTCTCTAGTTACTACAAATGTATGAAGGGTATTACACTATCAGGGTTACCACAACTCTAGTTAAGAGAATTAGCCACTCATATTTGCGAGATAATCCATGGAATTCATAGATAAAATCATTAAATCAATATCACAATAATGAAATAAGAAAACCCAAAGTCTCAGAATAAAGAACTCCAAAAACAATTCAAGAAAAAGAAGATCCCAAGATCACTAGTTAATCTTAGAATCAAAGATGTTTATGGATGATGTAAACTTAACCCAAAGGACCTATCTCTGGATGAACTAACTAATAAATGTAAGAAGGGTATTTATAGAATACAATGAAACCCTAGAAGTCAAATCCTAAGCAAAAGAGGACAAAATTGACTAAATGTACATAATAATGACTAAAAATATCATAGGAGTGTATATAGATTACATGAAAACCTTAGAAATAAAGTCGAACCAATCTAGGAAAATTTCATCGGAGGCTACCTATAGACCCACCTATGGGCCATAAGTTGCACCTATGGCCGTAGGTAGTCCTTCATAATTTTCTCTCTATTTTTAAATTTCTGATACATACGAACCCACCTACTCCTAATAGGTGGTACCTGCGAGGCATAAGAGTGAAAGTAGGTGGCCATTTTTTAGCTTTTCTTTGTGTTTTATTTTGATTAGATATCAACAATGAGTTTCTTAAAAATCACACCAAAAACATATCAAACACAACACAATAGCCTTAAGTACATGCATATTATCCAAGTTTAAGCATCGAATGCACCATGAAACTATGGAACATCAATATTGGTTTAATAGGGTTGTCTTATCGTCTATTCTTTGAGGCAGCATAAGGTGCACAAGAATAACTACCTCACTTATGATTCGGAGTTGGTGGCGGTAGTTTTCACGCTTATAATTTGGAGGCATTATCTTTATGGTATGTATAGAGAGATTTTCACAGATCTTTGCAGTCTTCAACTTTTTATGACCTAGAGAGAGCTAAATCCTAGGCAATGTTGATTGATGGAGTTGCTTAAGCATTATTATATCTCCATAATTTATCATCTTAGTAAGGAAACGGTAGCAAATGCATTTAGTATGAAGGTAGAGAGTATGGGTAGCTTGGATTGTATTTTAATTTATCAAAGGTAGTTGGCACGGGAATTCAGTTCTTATCCAAGTTGATGGTGTGACTTGATAGTTCAAACCCTAGAGTTATTCTTGCTATTTTTTAGGTGAGCTCCTCAATATTGGAGCAGTTTTAAGATTGCAAGTTTGAGGATAAGAAACATTACATCCTTCATGATTAGGTAATGAGTGGTGAATGCAAGAGGGATACCACAGATTTTGAGGTTATCATGGGGTTTGCTAGGTGATTTTGTGTTTCTAGGATTTGTAACTTGATTCAGTTGATTTTTATAGGCTCACAGTTTTAGATATTCTATTCATTTGGGTACAACAAAGTTGTATAGAGATTTAAAATAGTATTATTAGTATAGTGGCATGAAGATAGATATGACGGACTTTGTAGCTCATTGCCTGTATTGCTAGTAGGTGAATACTGAGCATCAATGACATGGTGGATTAAATTAGCGGTTGCCCATTCCAATATTGGGTACTCAGGTAGATCCTATTTCAACTTTTCATCCTCAGGCTAATGGACAATCGGAGAAGACTATTCAGGTTCTTATAGATATGCTCTGAGTCTGTGTTATGGATTTGAAGGTTAGTAGTAGTAGCACTTAGCCTTGAAAGATTTTGGATATAATAACAGTTATCATTCTAGAATTGAGATTGCAATTTTTAAGTCTTATATGGTTGGTAATGTTGTTACCTATTTGGATGATATGAGGCTTTCGAGGTTAGACCCCATAGTACTAACTTGCTTTAAGAGTCATTAGATAGGGTTAGGGTGATTCAGGATATATTGAGGGTAGATCAGAGTAGGCAGAAGATTATGCAGACCGTAGGCTTCATGCTTTGATATTTAGAGTTAGTGATTAGGTATGCCTCTGTGTATCACCCATAAAGGGTGTGATGATAATTTAGAGAAAGTGCATGCTCAATCATAAACATATTGGAACTTTTGAGATCTTTTGTACGGTGGGTAATATGGCTTATAAATTAGCCTTACTCTCAGATTTTACTATTGTCCATGCATTTTTTTATGTTTTCATTTGTAGTGGTACATTCCTAATCTATCTTATATGCTTAGATGTGATTCAGTCCAATTGGATAAATAGTTGACCTTCATGGAGGAGCCTATGCTACTTTTGCCTAGTGATGTCAGGCGGTTGCATACTAGGGAGGTTTCTATTATTAAGGTTTATTGAATTCACCGCCCAGTAGAAGAGGCTACTTATGAGATCTAGAGAGAGATGCAGACCCAATATCCTCACCTATTCTAGACTTCAAGTACCTCTTAACCCTTTATTGTAGACAAAAGTTCATTTAGTAGTGGATATTTTAATAACCAGTATCTTTGCTTATATTTACCATTAGAGATTTCTTATAGCCTCACAAGTTATTTATGACTTGTTGGGACTGACAGTTGGGTTACCGAGTACTTTATTTGGATTTTAGAGACAATTACCTATTTTGAAGTATTGATTTCTTTGAATTGTCTACCGGGCAGAAACATTTATGAAACAACCTCGTATGCCAATTTTAAATTCCAATAGATTCTATATAGCAATTTTAGTAGAGATGGACCTTTGGTCTGAGTCCCAAGATAGTCAAGCTCATTTAGAGTTATTGTTTGTAAGTTAAGAAAATACTAAGTTAGGTATGGACCAGCTTTTATCAAAACGGCCTCAGTTGAAAATTTCAACTGCACCATTGAGTTTATAATGTTGAATTTGATAGGTTAGCATAGTCCGTTTGCATGTACGAGATTTGGGATGGATCTCGAGGGGTTGGGGCAACTTGGAAATTTCCATGTCTTAGCTGGTGCTGGTGCGCCGACAATCTCAAGCCAAGGATCATGTATACGATCTGGTAAATACCAATAAGTATCGTGCAAGCAACATCTGATTTAGCATCATTGACTTCTTATATCAACATGCATGTATCACAATTGCAATAATAATATCGCGTATGTGACTTCTGCCTCGATTGGCTTGGTATCGGAATTGCGATCGACAAATCATAGATTCAATACTCATGGACTTGGAAGGGTATAAATGCCTCATTCAACCTATTTTTGACTATTTATCATCCATTCTCAAGAGTTGTAAGCCCTAAAGAGTGGGATAGCTTAGGAAAAAATTTATGGATGATTATTGAGATTGGGTAAAGATTAATTACTCAGTTTTCCTAAAAATTTATTGTAAGATTCCTTCATTTTCATGGGTGTTTTCCCCCTTTCTCCATATAAAATCTCTAAACATTGTTTTCTTTATTTTAACACCAATATAGCTCAGAATTCACCAATTTTTAGGATAATTGCTCCTTAAGCATATGGGGATTTTGCGTTTGTTTTTGAAATAAATTTTTTGTAAATGGTCCCTACATGGATATTTGCATAATATTGGACCCTAACCACAATAGAGAAATATGGGTATCATTTTCCTCATTTTGAGAAGTAGATTGTGACTTTAATAGCATGGCACCTTGCAAAAGCCTCTCTAAATGAAAAATTAGTGATTTAGTAGATTTTTGGAGCTTTCCTCGGTGTCTATATAGGATAGGATTTTCCCTCTTCATAGGTTAATATATATTATGATATTTTTATGTATTACGTTAGATTTGGCATGGTTATTAAGTGTTGGTGATAAAATTTCACAATGCATGGGTTAGTAGGACCTTTTAGGCTATCAAAAATCATAATTTAGGTGTAGTTGAAATAGTTGATTAGATAATTAGATGAAATTCAATCTTAGGAACAAATTAACGCTTGTTTAACATCTAAAAATAAATAGATAACTTAAGTCTAGTCCATGGTAGAGTTGCTTTATAATGGATTTCGGTGGTTAAAAGTATGTCCCTTTGACCCACCTTAGGCCAAATCTGGGCTAGTGTTGGTAGATCTTTAGACTCTCATTATATATTTTTAAATGCTTATTATGATGCTTGATGAGGCTAAGTACTTAATTATCATGATTGATTGACATTAGGAGTGGATGTATTTCGGTAAAACCTAGTGGCTATGATATTTATGATATATGTACAGGATCAAGTCCGACAATTGATCATTTTATTAATGATACATCTACTGGTTTGTGTCCATAAAGCAATTATGATATTTATGTTATTTTTACTTGTTTAAGTTTGGAAATTGATTATTGTATTGATGATATATTTTACCGAGTTAAATCTGACTATAGATTATGGTCTTAGTGATATGAATATCAGCTCGATTCCGGTAAGTGGAGGTGTTCATAGTGTGACATGATCTAGATAGGTTCAGAGTTTTAGTACAAAGGTTGTTATATTATGGTTGCTCAGTTGTATACTTTCCTTTATTTTACCCTCTGAGCTTATATGGACCTGCATTGGGTTATTTACTTTTACACACTTATTAGTTTATGGGGCTCAATCTTGTAGTTATTATCGCATGTTCCTTATATTATTGTTCCAGTTTATTTACTTGATTGTGTACAAAACAAGGTTGGAGTTAGTATCAGGTTTTCCCTTTTCCTTGACATAGTTATGTTATCTTGCATCTTATCATATCTATATCATAATTTAGCTTAGTTAGTCGATGATGCCTACTAAGTACCCGTGGTTTTGGTACACATACTATATTTTTGTATCTTTTTGGTGTAGATTTAAGTACTAGCTACTACTGCTAAATCAAGAATCGTGTTGTGGTGGATTTCAGAGATAGGGTGAGTATTTAGAGTCAGAGTTGCCAATTTTTGCTTCTAGTTATCCATGTCTAGTCTTTTAATTTAAGAAAAATTATATTGACTATTCTAGAACTTTTAGTGTATTAATAGTAGCTCTTGCACTGACTATACTAGGTCGTGGGTTGGTTTTCTATGTAATGGCTACTTCAATACTATTTCTATTGACTTTATTATTTATGAATTGGATTGTCTAATTCACCCTTTTTGGGTAACTTTCCCCCAAATTATCCCATTATAATATGCTTCAGGATATGGTTCAGCTTACCTACTGGTGAGACTTAGTAGGTGTCATCATGACTCATAAATTGGGTCGTGACACTAGTTGTAATATATTGCTTTGGTCATAGTGACTCCAAGCAAACCTATGGAATGGCTTAGTAATAATAACATTGAAAATAATTGAATATTTATTGTGGAAGCTAACTGAATTTAAGAATAATTATCATAATGAAATATAAGTTTGAACAAAAACCAGTACTAAATTGTTCAAATGTCTAACTCTTTGTCTAAAAGCCTCTACTAACTGTTGAGTTACCGGTACAAGTCCCCAAATAACTCTAAATTTCTGAAACTACAAGCAATACTAGAAAAAGGAATATAATTCATGAACTCTCATCCTTGGATGATGAGGACTCACCACTAATATCTACAGAGGTGGCTCTTGAGCATACTAACTGTGGGACTGATGTTGAGCATTCAAAATTATATCATAATACAATATAGTTCAAAGAGAAAGTATGTGATCAATACTTTTAATATATTGAGCATATGAGATATGCAACTATAAAATAAACTGAACATCTTGAAAATACTTATATACTATAGTGAATGCAAAAGCTGAAATGTAGTACAATGACCCCTTAAGAATACGTCAATACTAGCATGCAATGATAATCTGAGAAATCATAATATAAATTTATGCAATATTAAATTGATGGTCATGTACAAATATTGAGTATGAGTCTGTTGAGGAGTCTGGTTTAAAAATCTGCCCTTTAATCCCTCAAATTTAACACCTAAATGCCATAGTTTAGGTGTATTATCTAGGGAAAAGGGACAAAAATATTCTACATAAGACTAATACGATCTATTGGGTAATAGTCATCACGGATCAGGGTACGACTTGATCTCTAAACCAACAATTCACCCATGACTCTTGTGGACTAGATTGGTGTAATGACCCTAAAATTAATTTTTTATGTTTTTATGTATATTTGGAATTTAGAGCATTCCTGCTGCTACCCAAGTTATCTTATGACTTATTAGGACCGACAGTTTTTTTGGTTTTTAGTGCCATTTTCCTATTTTGGAGATTAAAGTTGAGAAATGTACCTCAAGCTAAAACCTTAAGCAAATGGCATTAGAAGCAATTTATGATAGTCTTACAACTCTAAAACATCGATTTAAGCCATGGGACCCTTGGTCCGTGTCCCAAGGCTTTTAGACTCATTATAGTGTATGAGGTAGAATTTGGCTAAAATGACACATGGGGGTGTATGCCCACTTTTTATTGAAATGACCCCAAGTGGAAATTTTAATGGCACCATTGAGTCGAAAATATTAAATTTGGTAGTGTAGCATAGTTTATTTTTAGCACGAAATTTGTAATGATCCTCTAGGTCACTTACTCAATTTATGTGCATTATCGATGTTTCAAGCCTTTCCATAGTGGCTATAGGTCATTTATGACTTTCAAGAACTATCATTTGGCTATCGGATAGTTCGATTGGATTTTAGGATAATTTTATTAGTTTGGATTTTTCACTATTTAGGATATGGTCTTTGACCGAAACTCTTAGTAGATGACCTCCTATAACAATTAAAATAGTTCCATCATTTTTAGAACATTTATTTTATGCTAGGGGGACCCTTGGTTTATGTTCTGAGGATTCTAGAGTCATTTTGAGCTATTGGACATATTTTATGAAAAATGGAACTATAGGTGTGGTCGTCATATTTAGTCAAAATAATCTTGGATGAAAGTTTCAATGATTCAATTGAGTCCAGAATGATAAATTTTGGACATTAGCATAGTTCATTTGTATGTATGGTGATTCTAAAGAATCTTAAGAACCCATTTAAAGTCCATTTTGACTTTGCAAAAATCAGGTATCTAGTACCTGGTGCGACCGCTTAAGCGCTAAGGAAGCAACTTTAGCAGTATGCACTTTAGAGCCCCTTGAGCCACTTAAGTGGTCTAGGGAAGTCATCTAAGGTGATTTAGCAGAAAGTATGGCTGCTTTATCGGACCCCTACTTAAGCACCTAGGGTCCACTTTATCAGTATCGATACCAATGCTGCCAGACCGATAAAGTGGTCGAGATGTCATTTTAGTGGCACCTAGAGGCTTTTTACCACCTTTTCTCCACTCAGTTTTCCATCACTTCTTTCAGAATTTTCAAACAAATTTGAGATCTCAAAGATAGGAAAAGTGGGGAATCATCCATAGAATCTAAGGTAAGCTAGCCTAACACTCCTTGGTCATTTCCCATTAATTTTTCCGTGAATTTCCATCCTAATTCATAGTAAATTCTTAGAAATTAAGTCTTAAATTCCTAAACTTTAATTACTGGTTTGAGACCTGATTTTCTTTCCATTTGTGCTCAACTTTTGAGCAATCATGCCTTGTTCTTCAACAGACCGCATAATGGATTCAATTTCTAATTCCATTTGTAGGCCTATGTACCCATCCTTGACCTAAATTTCAACCTAACCATTAATAAAGCAATATCGGTATCATTTAATTGCTAATGACATGTAGATTACTTTTTATACTGTGGTAGCATTTCATCATCGTGAAGGAAAAGTGGATGATATATGGGCAATTCAAGGATTTTTAGTTCAACATCATGGTACGCTTCTATCTTATCTTATTCATGTGATAGTGTATTATATATGTTTAATATTGGATAGGGATGTTAGTATATTACAATGAGTAGATCACTGTTAGCTATCCTAATTTATTAGTTTGGAGATATAAGGGTGAATCGACCCTTAAGATGAAATACGTATTATGTTTTCAGGATCCTATTACCTAGGTTTGTAGCATGTTAGGCATAGATGAGGACAATAATTCTTTAGTATATGTTTAACTACCTTATGCAGGTGATTATGATGGTTTTCTTGATGGTGATATGGTTATGCCAATTATATTTTATTAGGCAAAGGCTGTGATTATTATATTACTTAGATTCCAAGAAGTGATTTGTCCTTGTAAACAAAGTTGTCATAGTTTATAGATATTTAAGTGCTTATAATCGTATTTTTTGGATACTGGTGATGGCATGCATAGATTCATCATATTCATGCTCTCTTAATGGTACGATTTCAACAACAAATATGGTTTTACTACTTTTCCCAAAAAGGGATTTACTCAAATATTTCACATTAAAAATAGACCTTTTCATAATGGAAATCATACCACCATAATGAATGATCTATGAGCTTTTAAGACTCAAAACCATGTTTTAGATATTCACCAATATAAATTTTGGTCTAAGGTTTTACTTCTATTTACTTTGGTCGAGAGAGACTCAGACCCTTTCTACATTTTTATGATGATTTAGCCTTAAATTTTCCCTCGAGCAATAGATTTATAGATTTACACTATTTTAGCCACAGTTTGAGTCCCTACATATACTTATACATATACATATATATATCAATATATATATTTATATTGGATAGAGTAGAGAGAGAATGATGATGATTTTTGGAAATCCTCGATCTGGACTAGATCAATGTATATAGATAAAACTGAACCCCCTAGGGGCCCCATCATCTGTGAGTTGTCATGCTAAAGAAAAGAGGTCACCGTAGGTCCTGTCTTTGTGAGCCATCGAGCTGGAGGAGGTCTATATGTTACGCTACATTATGGTACTTGGATCGGTTATGGTAAGATGGATCTTACTTTCTAGTCATCCTTACATTCAGATTGTCGATCACTAGTATGCCCTATATCTTTCAACTTTATGGGTGTTACATAGGTATAGTTTATGAGTAGTTCTTGCTCTATGTTGTTTGCTGATTTGACCTTTGGCATTTTGGGTCCTAATTTAGGTATTATTTGTCCGTTCTAGATGGTTTCTTTATTATTGTTTTTATTATTGTTATTTTGTGATGGTTGATTATTAGATTGGTAGTGATATTTGAGGTATGATTGTCATTCCTTTCTCTTGCATTTATTTTACTATGGATAATTATCTCATATTTTGACGTATGGATTAGGGATCCTTATTATGTTAGAACTAGTGCCTACTATGATTCTTAGGCCTTAAGATACTGGTATGACTACTTTATGTTGTACCTTTGAATTATCCTTGTTTTTGTATATGTATACATATATATATGCATATGTAGTTATGGCATTATCGTATATCCCTCCCTTCCATCATTTATTCATATTGTATATCCATAACTTTGCCTAGTATACTACTATATATCCGTCTTTTACTTTTTATTTGTTTATTGAACAATGATATATAGTATAATGCTTAGGTCCTTGAGTATGACTAGAATCAGATAGTTTATCCTTATTGCCTCCTTAGTTTTACTATGTTAGTTTTCATGGATATTTTTGTGTAGTTTACATTCCTGCTTGCATGCTATTCATATTTTCATTATCTCTGGAGCTTAGTCGATAATTGCCTAATGAGTACCATATTTTTGGTACTCAAACTACACTTCTACAACCTATATATCATAATATGGGTTCTCGCTATTGGTATTTGGAGTGTTACTATTCTCCCACTAAAGTACTAGACTAATCTGTATGTTGTATTAAGAGATAGTTGTATCAGTATATTTATTTAGTACTACATTATGTATCCTTACTATATTAGAACCTCTTGTACTGATTCCACTAGATTTTGGGACTATCTTAAATATATATTAGTCTTTTATGATCTTTATTCTGCATTTTTCCTTTTCTTCTCTTAGTATTATATTGCTAGTAGTTCTAGACTAAGGGTTGGCTTACCTACTGTAGGGTTATAGTAGGTACCATCATGACCTAAGAAATTATGTCTTGATAGAATTCAAATCAAGCTTGATCCCCTAGTTAGAGTTCGTCGGGAATGGCTGAACTTGGCTAGTGCCAAGATTTCTTATGCAACTGCTTAAGCAACTAAGAGACAACTTTAGTGGTGATCACCTTAGTAGTTGGGCTTAACTTTAGAGTCATTCCCATTAGTGTCTTTGGACCACTTTAGTGGAGCTTGGCCAGCCTATGCCTTGTCTCTTTAGTTTCCTTTGGGTGCTCTAGCGGTGATATTTTTGGTGGTTATTTAACCGCTAAAGTCATCATCACTAGTATTTTATATATAGAAGTCTCCTTTATTTTTTAGAATACTCTACATGTAAAATCATCCATTAGGGATTATTGTATGCTCCAAAATTGTGTGGAATTAAGGCATCGAAGCTGGTTTTAGCTTGGGGTTGAATCCTTGAGCGCTTAATCATCGATAATTTCGTAAGTTTTATCTAATTTCTAGTATAATAATCCAAATTTATTCTTGATTTTTCCATTGTTGTTGGGACTTATTTTTGGGTCAGTGGAACTCAGATTTAGCTAAATTTCTTGTGGTTTTTTATCCTTGAGTGGTGTGGTATGCTATGAAAATTTTAATTTTGTGATTTGCAAGCTAGACCTATATAGGACTTTTACTTTGATTTCTAACATAGAGCATTTATATGCAATATGGGTATCTTTGTACTCATCTTGATACATAAATCATTGTTTTAATGTCACAGATGTTTTTTAGGCCTCTCAAAAGGAGAAAGCTCTGGTTTAGAGGATTTAACAACCGATCGACAATGTCTAGGTAGGATAGGTTTACTCTAATTTTGGATTGAGCTTACTCGTGGTACTTATGTACTATTATTCAAGTTTTTGGTATGCAGTTTTATCTCGGGCATTATTTTAGTATTCTTTTGCCTTATTTAGATTGTTAGGGTGGTATAGTATATTATTATCATTTAGGGCTTGGATTAGTGTTATTGCTACCTGGAGATGGGAATGGGAAGTCATAGAAAAGATCAACTAGGTTCCAACCTAGGTTTGCTTATCAAGGTACCATAGTGGCCTCCACTACCTTTTTAGCTAGGATACTTGGCATTAAGTTCCTTTAGGCTTAGTTAGATTCCTGACTACTAGTTCAGGTTGTTACCTTGGGTCGTATTTTATTTAGATTTGATTTTTACTATTTTTAGCCTCTTTTTCTAAATAGAGAAGTAGCTAATCCTACATTGTACCTTCTAGACCTAGCATTTCTGACCTTCCTTGCCTTAGTAGACTTATCCGATTGAGATTCATATTTATGACTTTATGATTTGGAGATTGGCTTGGAACCCTTGAATTTCTTCCTGTTAGCTAGTTATGTTTATTTCGATGTAGAAGAATTTAAGTTCTAATTCAAGTTCAACATATGCTTTATTTATATTATAATTATTATTATTATTATTATTATTATTATGAGTTCTAGCATAATAATATAATCTGTTACATCTATTTGTTATGGTAACTATTTATGAGATTCTATAAGTTCTCTTCTGGTTCTCCATTTTATTGTATTTAGGTATGTTAGAGTGGCCTCAAATTATTCCTCTCTGCAAATTCTGCCTCAACATGTTTCCATTTCCAATTTGGATCTTGACACTTGCATAGTTTTGGGAAAGTTAAGTAGATCATGGGATTACTGTGAAGTTACTGGTCACCTTTTTTTCTGGAAGTGCAGCTTATTTCTCATCCCATTTTCTATTTCATTAGTGTATATATATATATATATATATATATATATATATATATTTCTATAACTTCTTGAGGAACTATCTTTTGTATTGAAGTTAAATCGTCTTTTTCCTTATTCCTTCATATTTGAGTTCTTAAGGACTTGATTGTACTCTACCTTTAACATAGTGAATTTGATCTTTATTATTCGTGGTTTTTTGCTGACTTGGGTTTTTCACATTAAATTTGTTTGTCATCTATTATTTTTTCAAATTTTTTTCTCGATTATCCATATCTGTCATGTTTTTTATATATGTTATTACTTAACAAGTGGTATCCAAGAAAGGTTTGAGGATTCCTACTATTACCAAGTTCGATATCAAGAAATTATATGGAAAAATTAACTTTAGTATATGAAAGATCCAGATGATGGTTGCTATCACAAAAAATGGTTTGATGAAGTCTTTATATGTCAAGTCCAACAAACCTGATACTATGAGCGACGAACAATAGGAGAAGCTGGATGAAAAAGTACTTTTTTCAATTTAACTTAGCCTTTCCTAAGAGGCTCTGTAGGAGTTTATTTGTGAGATCACGTTTGCAAATCTTTGCTTGAATCTTTTTGTCTCTCTGTATAATCAAAATTCTTGCCAATAAACTCTATATCCAAGAGCATTTATATGCGCTTCGTATGTTTGAAGATTTTTCTAATTAATCTCATCTTGATGCATAAAATTTAGTTATAATAGATCTAAAAACTTTAGAGGTTAAAATTAAGGACGAGGATAAGGTTGTGTTGTTAATTGTCGCTCTGCCATCGACCAATAAACACTTCTAGGAGATTATGTTGTATGGTAATAATGAAACTTTATCTTATAAATATGTTAAATAAAATTTGTTGTCCATATTTGATCTTGAAGTTCATTCGGAATAAAGTTGAGGACTTGTTTGTTAGAGATAGATCACAGAACAAAGGGAGTACAACTAAAATAGAAATTTTGATCTAAATCCAGAGGGCATTAATCCATCAAGACATGTTGTTACTGCACAAAACTCGAGCATGATATTTCTGAATGTAAGAAATTGAAAAATAAAAAAGAGAGAAGAAAATAACACAATGATATAGAAAATTGTTGGAGTTGCTAGATATGATTCTGAAGGTGATGTTTTATTGGTTGTCTCTATTGATAAGACAAACTCTTCTAAATGGCTTTTGGATACTGGATGTGCATATTATATTTGTCCCTATAAGACTGGTTTTCAACATATGATAAAGCTAAATATGGTGTTGTCTTAGTGGGTAATGATGCCTAATGCAAAGATTGTTGTGATTGATACTGTATAATTAGGACTCAAGATAGCATTATAGGGGCCTTATCCAAAATATGTCATATTTCTGACTTGAAATACAACATAATTTCCTTAGATGCTCTTAAATCTTTTGGATGTAAATATTCAGCTGAAGGTGATGTTCTCAAGGTTTCAAAAGGTGCTCTGGTCTTAGAGAAAGGAATAAGATGTAGGACACTTTATTACTTGCTAGGTTTAATTGTGACAGGATCTCTAACAACTTCCACTTTATTATCTGATGATGATCTCATTTTTTATGACATATACACCTGGGTTAAATGAGCGAGAAATGTATGACTCTTCTTAGTAAAAGATATCTTCTTGGTTATCAAGGTCTAGGGAAGTTGTTGTTCTATAAAGATTGCATATTTGGAAAACAAAAGAGAGTGAGTTTTATAGCAGCTACTCATCGTACACATGGTATTCTTAATTACATTCATTATAATTTATGGAAGGCCTTCAAAGGTTTCATCTCTTTGAGAAAATGCTATATGATGAGGCTAATTAATAATTTCACTCACACAGTCTGGATTTATTTCTTGAGATGTAAAAATGAAGTTTTTTTCTAAGTTTAAGAAATTCAAGGCTCTTGTTGAGAACTAAACTGTAAGGAAGATAAAAAAGCTCTGGACTAATAATGATTTGGATATTTGTGAGTCAAATTTCAATGAGTTCTGCACAAGTCATGATATTGTTAGACATAAGACTCTTGTTAGGAAGCCCTAACAAAATAAACTTGCAAAAATTATAAATCAGACACTTTTCGTGAAAGAGATCATTGTATGCTCTCAAATGTGAGATTATGGCATCTTCATGATTTTTGGGTTTAGGATATTTCTATAGCTTGTTATCTTGTCAACTAATCTCCAAACTCATCCATTAATATCAAAATTCTATAAGAAGTTTGGTCAAGTAATCCTATAGATTTCTCTAATTTAAAAGTATTTGGATACCCTACTTTTGCCTTTGTTAATGACGAAAAATTTAGCTCCTAGGGTTGTAAAATGCTTATTTCTTAAATATTCTTCTGAGTCAAAAGGGTATTGTTTATGGTGTCCTGACTAGAGAAAAAATTATTTTAAGCAGAAACATTACTTTTAATAAAAATACATTGTTATGTTTTGGAAAAGTCTTTTGTATTTTCTCCTAGTATAAGTGATCAACAAGATACCAGTGAGAAGGTGGATTTAGAAATGAGAACTACATCTCAAAAGGTTGACCTTATCTCTTCTGAAGTTCTATAATATAGCAGTGGCATTCATGTTGATGAACAATAAAACAAGATTCTAGTACCACCCATCCCGTTAAGCCAAAATATGTTGATGATTCTTTTATTTCTCATAATACACCAAGAAGGGATATAAGAAAACCTAACAAATATAGTGATAATGATGACATGATTGCCTATGTATTTGTAGTTGCACAAGAGATTTCTAAAGGAGCTGAACCTACGTCATATTTTTTTTAGGCAATCACGAATTCTAATTCATCCCAATGGTTGATAGAAATGAAAGAAATATTGAATTTTTTTATAAAAATAGGACAAGTATGTAAGCTTCTTAAAGGCCGTCATGCATTAAGCTGCAAATGGATCTACAAACAGAAAGAAGGAATTCCTGGGGTTGAAGTTTCAAGATAGAAAGCTAGTTTTGTTGTTCTAGGTGTTGATCAAAAGGAAAGTATTGTGTCACAACTCGAACCCGTCGCGAGTGGCACCCACACTAACCCTCCGGTGAGAGAACCAACTAACTCAAACATTAACCAATACTTAGTCAAAAGTAGACAACTAATATAATTTCACAAAATAATATCCATAGTTAAAATAAACATAAGTACAATAAATAATGTGGAAACATTATACTTAAAGAGAATTCCTAAAACCTGAAAGTTGTTTTACCAAAACTACTAAAGAATGTAAAAATGGGGATGCAACCCCGAAAATTAAGAATATGCATAAGTCCAGAAACAAAGGACTTTAAATCGGCAAGAGAAGAAGCCATGGTATCCCAAAAGATGTAGTTCACTCTTGAATTCAAATCAACCACTGAGGTCTCCCTATATCCAATGGAATATGCTTTCTACTCTAAAAAAGTAAGAGTAGGTGTAGTATCAGCACACAAGAAAATAATAATGTACTCGTAGGATCATTTGGCCAACCCAAGATGAGATATGTGAACACACGAATAAACTTAGTAACACAAGTCAACGCATGTACACAAATAAGAAACCTCTATTCAGTTCACAACACGTAATCTTATTCAAAATATTTATTAAACTAGTCAATATGAGTCAAACAAGAGTAACAAATCAATATGAATCAAACAAGAGCAATAAATCAAGTCAAGGTAAGTCCATCAACAAGACTCTAATGCAACAATTCAAGTCTTAAAACCATAACCAGTTCAATGATACATGACTGCAACACTAATTCCACCTCAATTTATAATATGAGGATAAAAATAAGAAGAAGATATAAGTATTGAAAACATCTCTAAACTTGGTGTGAATTATTATGTTAGTCTCTGAACTATTGACATCCCTAAAAATACCCCTCTACTTCACTAAGTAAATTTAAAAAACACTCGTCTTATGCCACGTGTGTGTATATGTGGTCTATTGATATGGCATGCACAAAGATATATATATATATATATATATATATATATATATATATAGTAAAAGAAGACATTTAAAAAGTTAGATACTAACATGTTAGCAATTAAGGAAGAGAAATGAATTTTAAAAATTTTAATTTTTTGCTTACCCCATCCCCTACCCAGTACCCAACCCCCTTAATTTTTTTATAAATTTTTTAAATTATTTTTAAAATAAAATAAAATTTTTTATTCTTACCCCATCCCCAACGTACTTTTTTTCTTATGTTCGATATGCAAGTAGAAAAAATTTTCTTAAAAGCATTTATATATATCTAACACAAAATTAAATATAACTTTTTTAGGAGGTGGGAGTAATAAGGTAAGAACTTATTTTTATTTTTATGAGTGGAGGGTGGTTAGGAGTAAGAAAAAAATTTAATTATCTCCTTTAAAATATTTTAATTTTAAAAGTTAAAAATACTTTTTTGGGGTGGGAGTGAGGATGGGGAAAGAAAAAAACCTTAATTTTAGTTTTTTTTAAAAAAAAGTAAAATTTTCGGGGGGTGGGGTTGGGGTAGGTGGTGAGTTAGGATAAGAAAAAGGTTTGAACTTTTTAATTTTTTTAAAGAAATAAACTTAGGTGGTGGGATATAGGGTTAGGGTACTAGGTAGCAGATGGGATAGGATGGGGTAAGAAAAAAGTTTAAGTTTTTTTTAAAAGAATAAATATTTTAAATAATATTTTTACTATGTATATCTATGTGAAAGCACATCAAGAGAAAATTTCACATATGCACACACGTGGCATAAAAGAAGTATTTTTGAATTCAACTAGTCAAGTAGAGGGGTGTTTTTAAGGTTGCCAGTAGTTCAGGCACTAAAATAATAATTTGAGCCAAGTTTTTGGGGTGTTTTTAATATTTATCTCTAACAAGAATATATCCTTCTTCTTTATTCTATTAGCCAGACATCTTAAGGGTTTAAATAAACTGACAAACAAATATTATACAAGCCATTTTACACATAAACCGCCTTTAATAATTATCATATAAATTTGGCCCACTTCAAAGATTCAATTTAAAAATTCAACATGCAAGTCAATTTACTTAAGGAACTAAGTTAATAACCATACATAATCCTCATTTCACCTATGGAACCATCACACTCATATGTACCTTGTACATACATGCTAACGGTCTTAAGT
This sequence comes from Capsicum annuum, assembly GCF_002878395.1. Taxonomy (NCBI): domain Eukaryota; kingdom Viridiplantae; phylum Streptophyta; class Magnoliopsida; order Solanales; family Solanaceae; genus Capsicum; species Capsicum annuum. Next base: position 39,821,216 of record NC_061120.1, on the reverse strand, counting down.
AAAACACCCCAAATTTCGGCTCTTAAAATTCATGAGATTTGGGCTCACTGGTTTGATCACGACTTTTGATAACAAGTCATGAGGTGTGGTTATGGGTCGTAGGCCCCTAGCTGTAACCAAATAAAATGTATAGAGGCAAGGTTCTACTCTGAGTATGAGTGGATCACTATGAGGCATGAAGATATATTACGATTTGTGTGTTCAAATCGTATGATATCCAGTGTTGGATTTATTTGGGTTATGTATTGCTTATGAGTAGGACCATATGAGTCATAGGGTCATGTTACGAATTAGTGGGTAGAGTTGTAAGGTGGCAGTATGTGGGGGTCCTAGTCACTGTCTTAGTTACAAGTCGTGGTCTCAAGTCGTATGTTGTGGGTACGAGTCAAGGGGATGACTCGTAACCAAAGTCGATGTTTTACAGCTTTTAAGTTGGGGCACTTTAGATAGTTCCCACTTAAAACCCTTTAGACCCTATGTTCATAAAATATTTTTGGGGCATTCATTCAACACTTTAACGAATTAGACACTCCCAAATTCTCTCTCAAACTCTCAGTTCAAGTTATGGATAGGGTTTTAAAAGATTGACCAATTAGAGCTCTAACAGTGGTTTCTCTTCGTAAATTTTTATAATTAAAGCATATTACTCTTCCCTCATTGTTAATTTTGTAAATTCATATGATTTCAAGTATTTTTCATAAGGTTACTGTTGGGTTTTGAAAACAAAGGTTGGGGGTTTTGAATGTTATGAATTGAATAATATTTCTCATGGTTTATACATATGATTTTCATGCTTTTAATATGGGTTTGAACTTGTGGGTGCATGGATATGGTGAATGAACTAGGGAATTGTAATTTTTTTCCAAACTTATGGTTTTTAAAGTGTTTATAACCCCAACACCATAATGTGAAATTGGTTTAGTTATGAGAACTATAGGAATTTATAAAATTGAACTAGTCCTGAACTATTGTATGATTTATAAAGGTATTTGAAATACAATGGTATGCTTTAATGAACAAAGGGGGTCGGTGTTCCCCAATGTGTATTAATGAACAAAGGGAGTTGTTCTTCCTATGTTAATTGAAATTGTTTGGCATGATGTGTTACCTTGAAAGTGTAGTTGGTATGACAATACCAACAATGTATGCATTAACGTGGAACATGGTTAATTGAATGATAATGTGTGACACTTGTTTTAATTAGGCTTTAATAAGGGTTGTGTATCTGAGTCGTGAAAGTAGAGGTCCAAGTGACCAATACTGGAAATCGTATTTGTCAAAGCGAGGGTCAAAGTGACCAGAGAGGTTCGAGTCCCCCTTATCATTATTTCATGATTAAGGATGTTCAAGTCCCTTGTAAATCATCATTATGATCGAGTTCTTAAGTCACCTTGTATATATTGAAGGGTTTGAGTCTCCCGTGTGCATATATATGAGATTATTCTTCGGTTTGTGTGGCTACACGCACTGAGGTATGGCCAAGGGGTGAGAGCTGGGGCCCATATAGCCCGTGGCTACTATTATATGACGGTTAAGATACATAATCTAGGCTAAGGTTTTAAGCTCATTTTTAGCCTTATACCCTATCCCAACATATTTTTTATACACATATATATATGTGTGTGTGTGTGTGTGTGTTGATAAATTTGATTATGTGCACTAGCTTTGAATGATTTTAAATTATTGCTCATAATATTATCCCTAAATTTCATGCTAGCATTCACCCTACTAATTGTATTCAAATGTTGTATCCCCCCGCAATGCAGGAACATGTTATACTTCTACTTCTCCTTCTTAGTAACTTGGATTTGGGATCAGGTAGTGAGTCAGATTAAAGTGGTGAGCTTTCATACCTTGAAAGACCCTATTTCATGTTTATGATTTCTTTTACATTTTGACTATTCCTTTGGATTTAGTTTTTAGCTATGGTAAGGGGCATGTCTCGATCAAATACTCTTTGGTTTTGATTTAAGGCTTCGTTAGACTAGTATTTGTATAGGCGGTGTCGGTATTGTTGTTAGTATCGGTATTGGAATTAATGCTGGTACCGATTAGTTCTGGTTATGGACTTGCTTTAATGCATTGAATTAATATTCTCTTATCTTATTATATGTTCAGAATTTAGCCTACTTGGGGTGTGGTGTTTTTGATTTTGTTAGGTATAGGGGGTAACCTCCAGTCCCCGTGGGACTTGAGATGCCCAACATGGCCAGGACCGGGTTTAGGTTATGAAAAAAGTCGTATCAGAGCCTAAGTTTGGTGTCATTGGGTGTCTGACAAAGCTATGTCGAGTAGAGTCTCTTTTATAGGTGTGTAGCATACCACACTTATAAGGGCAAGGCTACATGATAATTAGGAATATTTCCCTTTCATGTTGTGCTATTTCAATCTATAGAATCTAAGGTCTTGATTCTCTTTAATTCCCATTTGTTCATTTTTCATATCATGCCTCCCCGACAATCTGAAGCTCATGAAAACTCCTCTATACCACTTGAGGACAATTCTAATGGGATATGCTCTATGTATGGGGTACAGAACTGATCTAGGGGTCCTGTTCCTAATTTTTCTTTTTGAGTTCCACCGGTCCCTTCTAGTCTTCCTCGAGCTGCTCAGGCTGATATGTCAAATATAGAATTTTGTCAGTCTATTCATATGGTGGCTCAGTTGGTGGATTTACAGTCTGAGTATGTAGTTTCTATCACTCCATCTTCTAATGCCCCGAGGGTTGGCTTGTTAATAAGGTTGAGACCTCATTTGTTCACCAATGTTAAGGCTGAGGTGGATCCTCAAGAATTTATTGATTAGATGGTATGAGAAATGGGAACAGTCTAGGAGAGAAAATGTCGAATCTGCACTATGGGATGATTTCTCTGGTGCTTTTTTTTACTGCTTCTTTCCTCAGGAGTTGAGGGATGAGAAAGCAAAAGAGTTTGTTAATCTAAATCAAGGCAGAATGACGGTCAATGAGTATTCCTTGAAATTCCATAAGTTGCTGCGGTATGCTCCTGAGTTAATGTCTAGCTTGAGGGCTAGAATGAGAAAGTTTTCTTTTGGACTGTTGATGGGTGGTGATTTTACCACTCATTCGCACTCAGTTTTAGTGCATATTACCTTGTCTCAAATGAGTAAATGATTCATAATCGTGATTTAATGCACTAATATCCACCTTTTGCAGGTATAGGAGTTAAAAAGACAAAGAGATTTGGATAGGAGCTTGAAATGATTAAAAGGGAGCAGAAAAAGTTCAGCTGAAGACCTATAGTGAACTAGCCTCAGTTACCACGGTCATGGTCCATGGACCGTGGGCACGGTCAATCAAGATGGTCAATCAATTTCGACTGCAGAAGTCAATCGCGGTCGCAGCCAAACTTGCGAGACCGCAGCTTGGCAGAAATTTTTAGCCCAAGGAAAAAACTATAATTGCACGTGCAGATCCTAATTTGAATAAAAAGACTCAAACCCTAATTTTTCTACCATTCATTCCATCACATTCCTTCTTCCCTAATTTTTCTAGGTTTAGCTTGAGACTTTGTAGCCTCTATTTTTGGAGAAGAATTTTTTTTGTAAATTTTGGGTGAAGAATACATTAGACACTTTCAAAGTGAAAGATTTTCTTATTTCCATTGTTGATATTGTGGGGGAGCCAAGTTTTAAGTAACATTCGCTTAGATCTACCACAAATTAATTCAATGCAGATTATGGTATATCTTTGCTTATTTAACTTATGTATAGCTAAATCTCTCTCTTGGGGTTATGTGTGAGTAGGGATTAAAGTGTGTGTGAGTTGTGATTATTAGCATCTATTTGATAGTTCATATTTATGGGTTCTATTATTTCTATGCTATTTCGGTTGGGGTTTGATGGCTGAAAACTCCAAATACCCACATGGGCTTGATAGGTAAAAGCTCCAAGCTCTGGAAAACCTAAGGCTATCTTCAAAAGAAGGGTTTAGGGTGAAGTTTAGGAATCTATATCATCCTATAAAGAGGGATGTGGAGACCAAAGCAATGATAGACAATTATGTGTATAGTTTGCTAAATTCTCACTATCTTAGAAATAAGGGTGAAAGTGAGGTTACTATGCCTTGGTGGTCATCCAAGAAATAGGGATGCCTTGATTGAGGCTGTGGTTACTAATTGTTGAACACATCCATTAGGTATTTGAAAGGATCGATGAGTTAAATTTTGGTGTTTTGTTGAAAGACTAGCATCAATATCTATAACTAAACCTACCCATATTTGACTTACTAAATCGATGTTGATAACTAACTCCCATGTGTCACTCCCTTAGTAATGCATAATCCCAAAATCCTTGCATAATTGTTAAAACTCTAATTATTTGTAGCCCCAAATTTATACTAGAAAATCCCAAAAAGTAACATTAGTGTAGGAACTCACCTCCCCCATTTTATCTTTTTGTACCATTTGTTGGCATTTAACTTGTAACTAGCATTTCAAATTAATTTGATTACCACTCACATTGTTCGACATGGATTAGACCCCAACTCCAGACTTGGGTAAATATATTTACAACGACCACCTTGCACTCAAATTGACGTGTAAGTTGAGTGTTATAAAAAATGATGTCGTTGCCGAGGAGTGAAATATAGATTTTACTTGTGTGATGTTATTATTGCTTGGGAATACCTGGAGTGTGGTAATTTAATTTATTTGTTGTTTTTGACTATTTTTTAGGTGATCAAAGTGTGAATGGGGCAATGACCAATAATGCAAGTAATTTTAGCCGCTTTGATGCTCCACTAGATGATGAGGGCCAATTAAATAAAGCGCGGAAAATAAGTTCTATCCGTATCCCACCAACCAACGAAAATGGTGTGTTTCATGTGACTAGTGTTATGTTTCACATGTTACAAATTAAAGGATTATATAGGGAAGTTTGCGCACCATTTAACATAGCGCATATTATATACAAATCCATCTGGCTTCGAATCTTCCTATTTCCACTAATGGGCAAGGTAGTTTAATGGCTTCGCTCACTTCCATCCTGCTCAATTACCTCTTGGAAGGAGCTCACCACAGTTTTCCTTGATAGACACTTCCTACTATCAAAGATGCTTCAAAAATGGGATGATATTGTAAACTTTCGGCAATTGAATGGAGAATCATTGTTTGAAGCATGGGAGAGGTTTAATAGAAAGCTAGCACAATGCCCAAATCATGAGGTCCCAGATAAGATTCTCCTTTAGATTTTCTATAGAGATCTTGACCCATTGAACAAAATAGTTGTGGATAATGCAGTGGGTGGCTCTATTGTAAAATTGTACCATCTTACAGCTTTCTTATTTAGAAATAAAGTATCCAAACAAAATTGGGGGTGGCACACCCGTGATGCTGATGCTCCTAAAACCCTTTCTACTACCTTTATGGTGACCAATGAACAAAGAAAATGAGAATAGAAGAAGGAAGAGAACATGTCCAAGATGATGACCCAGCTTGACCTTCTAACAAAACATGTTATGGGGGTACCCGCGAAAGCGGTAAATACCGTAACATCAAAGCCTTATGAATATGATGATGAAGCAAAGAAGTTGGATGAAGAAATTTGGTACATAGCAAACTACTCGGGAGGTTCCTGCCCTGCCCATCAAAGGCAAGGTGGGAGTTAAGGTTGGATGGATCAAGATCGATATAGAGATTGGAAAGATAGGGAACGTGACAATGACCGCTACATTCCTCCTCATGATAGGGCTAAGGTCAAGGAGTCGAATGTCATTGACCCTAACATTTCAAGACCAAAGATGTTTTGGCACGAATCTTGAGTAGAGTTAAAGGCATGGACAAAATGGTCTGTGAGTTGAAGGGTGACTTCTCCGTACTCTCCCAAACGGTGGTGTCTCACTCCGTCTTCATTAAATAATTACTAAATGCAATGAGTAGAGGTGGACTTCCAAGTAACACAATTTCTAACCTAAAGAATAAAGCATAAGTCCTAGCAATTGTCACTATAAGTGGGAAAGCACTTGAAGAGACCCGTAGAGGAAAGATAAGTGAAAATATGCCTAAGGCCAAGGGAAAGGAGGTGACACATATAAGAAGAAAAGCAAATGATGAGAAAGAGCTAGATAAAGTGATGAGGAGGTGATCAAAGTTGAGGAGCTGCAAGGAGAAGAAAAGCTAACCATCCATGTTCCTCCTTCATTCCCTCAACGGTTGCATAAAAAGGAAGAGAGTGACAAATTGAGAAAATTTATGGAAAAACTTAGCAATCTTTCTATAAATATCCCACTACTTGATGCGATTCAAGATATTTCGAGATATGCTAAGTTGATAAAGAAGTTAAAATCTAAGAAGAAGCTCATTGAGGGTGATACCATCGAAATTACTCATGGGTGTAGTGCTATCATGGATAGCAAAGTTGCGGAAAATATAAACGACCCCGGAGCCTTCACTATCCCTTGCACCATTGGTATTCATGATTTTCCAAAATCTTTTTGTGACCTAGGTGCAAGTATCAACCTAATGTTTTATGCCATCTAGGAGAAACTTGGTTAGGACACTTGTACACTAACCTCAATGTGACTTTTGTGGGCGGACCGGTCCATCAAAAGGCTGGTCGGTATATTATTTGATGTCCTTGTAAAGGTGGACAAATTCATTCTCCTGATAGATTTCATTGTATTAGATTGTTAGATGTACCAAGAGGTGCCTATCATTCTTGGTTGTCCCTTCTTGGCCATCGGAAGGGCAATAGTTGATCTAGAATTAGGGGAAATAAAATTTTAGGTGCAAGAAGATAAAGTATCATTCAAAATTTGTAAGTCAAAGAAACAAACTGCAGAGCTCCAAGTAGTATTCATGGTGGATGTTGAAAATGAGATAGTGAAAAATAAGGGGTTTGAGGACCCACCGTGGGACTAAATAAAGAAATAAATCATACCACGACAATAACTTAGGCGTTAGGTGGGAGGCAACCCACAAATGCCATGAGAGTGGCCCATATCCTTTTTTGTTATGTTCTCATAGTGTAGATGTTTTCTTTTGTATATGATTAACCCATGAATTTTTGGCACTCTGGATTGCATTGAATGAGTTTTAAAAAGGGTAAAGTGCGAAAGTTTACTTTGAAAATCCAAGCAGGAAAATTCTGTGAAAAATGGGTAAAATGCTGAAGAGGGGAAAATAGGGGAGCCAAAACTGCTCTCAGTTACCGTGATCACGGCCACCGTGCACGATCACAGCTACACGGGTGTCTACAGTCACTACCCCTGACTACGATCGCAGTTATTTCAGTCATTTAACCCCTAGTCTCCTTCATTTCCCTCATACTCCCTTTTTAAGATTTTTCTCTCAAATCTAAGCTACATTATTGGCCAAATTATAAGCTCTAGATCAGCCTCTTTGCACATCTCTCTTGCATCACAACTCTAGTAGGTGACATGAACCCTTACTTTTATTTTGGAAAATAGGCCATTGAGTGCATGATTAAGAAAGGGCCTAGAGTTTTAATTTTTATGGTTTACATGTGGTCATACTTATTATTGTTGTGGTGTTGGTTGCTTTATTGAGGTGTGCACACAAGTGGGAAACCCTGAGTACCCAACAGTGTGTACGGTAGACAAATATGATATGCACACCTTGTGTTTGATAAATTGGTCAAATGAACTTTCAATAGTAGCATTTACTTTTGAAGGGCACATTCACATACACCAGTAGCATTGTTCTCATAGCCTTCATTTTTACCCATATTATAGAACATGCTGGTAGTCTAGAATTATGAGGAAGTTGAACATGCAGAACTGACATAGAACCAGCCTCAGGTATTGCTATCATGGTCATAGACTGCAATTACATTAACATGGATGTGGCTCTTATCCCACGATTGCAGTAACTGAGGGTAGGTTCCTATCATGTCAAAAAGCCTGTACTCCCAATTTTTAGCCATACAACCCTAAGCACCTAGTTCAATGAAATTTAAGGATCAATCTAGCATAACTCGCATGATTCAACTGACATTGAAAGATATAATGTATGTTTAATGCTTTCAGGACAACCTCATGGATAAGTTTGATCACATCAGATTCATGGCACCCGAATGCCACACTCACTACTACAGTGATATTTCAAGGACAAAGTTGTTGTTGGAAAGAGGAATTTGTTTAGAGAATTTATCGGAGAAGCTATCGACTTTTTATGACAACTTAAAGCTACAGGGTGGAGTTGCTTTTCCTCAGATCCATGCCTTGCAAATGAGCAATGGGTTCGTGAATTTTACACCAATATCAGTGAAGTATCTTTCTTAGACCCACTTAATATGATTGTAAAGATGCGGGGGAAGCCGGTGAAAGTTGGGGCTAAGTAAATCAATGATGTGTATGGGCTTAAAAAGGCAGACATAGGTGAATTCAAGGTGAAAGGGTGTAAATCGGGGAATTGGTTGGCACAATGGCTATGTCCCAGAAAGGAAGTCTCATGGAACAAGACCAAAAGCAACATCTCCATGAACTACTTCACTTCTAAGGCTCGGATATGGTTGTACATCATTTTTATCCGAATGTGTCCTTACACCCTCATGATGGCAGCCCCTGAATTACATGCTCAGATGGTTGCTTGTATTTTAGATGAAATCCCCTTGGATGTTGGTCATCTTTTGGTCAATGAAATAGATCATTTCAAAAACCATGGTGGTACTAATCTTTTTTACCCCTCTCTGATTATTGAGTTGTGCACTTTTGGTCAATGAAATAGATCATTTCAAAAACCATGGTGGTACTAATCTCTTTTACCCTTCTCTAATTACTGAGTTGTGCAAGAGTGCAGGGGTAGAAGAATATGCTAGTGATACAAGGGTGCATTCTATCACCCCTATCTATCCATTGAGGATTAAAGAAGAGGGCACACCAGGAAATAGCAATAAAATAAAAAACAACTTGGAAGAGCCAACATGTAGCTAAGCCTCATAGAACAACCACCATGGGACCTCTTGAAGAGATTGGAGTTAATATTGTAACCATTAAAGAGCTTGTGGCTGGCTTGCCTCAAGGGCCGGGAGAGCCCTCCACTACCTATTACTTGTATGTGTCACATGTTAATTATGATGAGTACAAAGAGGACAAAAAAAATCAAAAAACTACTATTAATCATCTTGAGGAAGCCTACTCCTCTTTGGAGGCAACACCCTGGGATCTTTAGAGTGCGTAAGAAAAGATAATCACTAGGGAAAAAAAAAGGGACGGGTTCTTTACCAAGATGTAGAAAAGGGTGATAGGTCTGTAGAAGGTTCTGAAACCTCAAAGCAGGCTTCCTACTTCTTGGGTGGACAGTGATTATGAAGCCCCAACCAAGTGGTCAGATCTTGAGGATGATGGTGATGATGCAAGGTTTGTGAGTGATAGCATCCCTTGATATAGTTTCAGGGAGCACCCTTATCTTTTCTACCCATGATTATTTGTGCAGTAGAGACACTACTACCTCTAGTTGGGGGTGTTTCCTTATTCATGACATTTGGTCCTATATTATTGATATATTTACATACTTCTCTACTCTTTTGGATAATCCTTACCTTTATTTTTATTTGAGTTATAATACTCAAGAACTTTGATGGTGTCCATATTTGTATGAACTAGTTATTTGTTATTGGTTAGTTGGAATTTTAGTTTGAATGACACTAGATGTGTTTTGCCATCGTGATTGGGTTTCTATTAGTAAGTGCAGGAGAAGTCTGAGTACCCATGGCATTGAAGCTATAAAATGCAAGGGAAGTCTAAGTACCTATAGCATTGATGATTTGGAATCACCTCCATATCCAGTGGTGTAGTCTAAGTAACCATGTGGATAGTTGCTCCATACTATGATTCATAATATGAGACTATGGCTTGAGTTGTTGCCATAATTAGCAAATTATGTGTGGTGCAGATACAAAGGTAAACAACCCCCTCCATCCAAAAATTATTAAAAAAATTCAAAAGCAAGGACGTGAGAAACTTTGTAACAATATTTTTCTTCTTTTTATGACTCCGAGAGTTGATGTTGGAAAGTTAATGAATACCCCATCTTTATTTTGAGCGGGTAGAATGATTGACATTAATTGCATGCCATGTATGTTAGGATGATTGTCTTCATCTCTTGTGTACCTGTGCTATCTAGAACTTGCCTCTCTAGAATTTTACAGCTAATTTAGATTATACTTGGTTGGATAAATGATATTAGGCAATCTTTGTGATTTTGGTACCCACTTTAAGACTAAAAATCCTACCCTTGCATAAGTGTAATCCCTCATACCCACTTTGAGCCTTTGGACATTTCTTTGGTAAAGATATTATAAGCCATGAACCATTATTTTTATCCTTTTTTTGAACCATTCCATTCTTGAACTTGAGAATGTAATTTGAGACAAAAATCCTAAGTTGGGGGGTGGAAAATATTGAAGGAAAAAAGTTTGGTGCCACAAAGAGTTAATGTATGCCTATTGTGCCTATGTTTTGAAAAGAAGTGAATAGAAGAGGAATGGACCCAACAAAGAAAAGATAGCCTTACCATTGCAAGAAATTGAGATAAAAGAAGTTGGGTGAGCAAAGAAAGCATAAAGTAGGCATGGTAAAAGAAAGAAAGCAAGGAGAGTGGCCCATAGTTATTTAGAAAAAGAAAGAACTTTGAAAAATGTGATGTAGAAGGTCAAGGAAGGGTGTAGCCATGTTGTTTCCGAAATGATATCCTACCTTAACCCAACCTTTCGTTACAAGCTTAGAAAGTCCTTTGAGATCTCCAACTTCTTACCTTCTTTATAGTGGTGATTGAAAATTGGGGTAGGCCTATGGTATGGTGCTTGTTAACATGGAGAACTTCTTGAGAGAGTGAGGTCTTGCACTTAAATTTTCTTGGTGCATGATTAGTAACTAGGTGTGTAACATTTTTCTTTCTCATGAGGAGGCATGTGAGCTAGTTGAGGTGGGTGATTTTGTTGTTTCCCGTGCAATGAGGTAAATGAAGGCATAGTATGCAAGTCACTTTAAGAGTGTTAGTAGTTGTTACATGGTTATTCACCAAAGTCTATTGCATCCTTCGCTATTCCACTTTATAATGAAGGGAGTGGTTAGAAACCTATTTATACATGTGTCAAATGCTTTTACTGGTAGCACTCAAGTTAAGTCATCATGATCATTGATTTATAGAGTGAGGGCATACATTGTCTCGTAATATAGGAGTAGTGTTGCTCGAGGACAACCAAAGTTTTAAGTTAGGGGTGTTGGTGAGTGGTATTTTTACCACTTATTCATAATCATTATTCGTGCACAATGCCTTGATTTGAATACATAAATTAGACAAACTTGTGGTTAGATGCACTAATTTCCACTCGATGCAGGTAAAAAGCTAAGGAGGTCAAAACATGTGGATTAGAGTTGAAAATGATAAAAAGGAAGCATAAAAGAGTGCAACTGAAGACCTAGGTTACATCAGCCCCGGTTACACCGACCGTGGTCCTCTAGCTGCAGTCGTGGTCAGTAAAGATGGTCAGAGCAACGGGGTCACAGAGTCTAACCTAGTCACAGTCAAATATACGAGGTCGTGAATCAGTGGGAACTGGCCGAAGAGAAGAATTGTAAAATGTCATGGATGAATGTCAAATCATATATAAGCAAAAACCCTTTCTTCTTTGGGCATTGCTTATCTCATAATATAGTTTTGAATTCTAATCTTGAAATCCTAATTGGGTAAGTGAGTAATCAACTTTGGAGACTTAAATTTCTTAGTTTCTTGTTGAAGAATGAATGCTTTGTCTGACCCACATGGTATATCTCTCTTTACTTTCTTCATGTGTAGTTAAGAAATTTAGTCTTAGGATTATGTTGAATTAGTGTGTATATTTTGTGTGGGTATTATTGTGCTGGCATGAATTTTAGTTGTTGAGAATGGATTTTACTATTGCTTAATCTTATGAGTTGGGATTTGATGGGTGAAACTCCAAATTTCCAAATGGGTTTGATGGGCAAATGCTCCAAAGCTCTAGAAATCTTTTGTCATCCTCGAAAAAGGGACTTAGGTGAATATTAGGTAACCCATAACATCCTTTAAAGAGGGTTATCAGGGGACAAGGCAATGGTGAACAACTAACCTTATGGTTTAACACCCTTTGCAATCTTAGAAATAAGTGTTTAGGAAGTGTAAATCATGTCAAGAGCATCATCCTAGAAATAGGGATGCCTGGTTAAGGTTTTGGGTGGTTACAAAAAACTCCACACCTATTAGGTGCTCAAAAGAGCCAATGGTGAAATCATTGTGGTTTTATCGAAGATAGACCTCAATGATATTTGACCTAGCCTATCTGTCAATTAAGAACTAAATCTCTTGATAAACCAACATTACCCCACATACGTTACCTCTAAGGAGACATAGTCCCAAGATTCCTCCAAACCTTGAAATTAGACCAAAGATAGAACTCACTCCATATTGGTTAAAGTTTGTGTGAAGAATTCTCAGAAAATCCCCTCATTTACTTATACATGTTGTTTCTATTAGCATTTCGAGTAACCTTATGGTAATTTGAGTAGCCATAGGTTGGAAGTCTATACCATTCACTCCTTGATATTCGACCCCAATTTATATTGAGTTACTTGACAACGACTACCTCATCCCTCAAATATGGAAGTGGGTTGAGCGTTATCAAAATGGCGCCATTGTCGGGGAACAATCTTACATATTAAGTTAGTTTGGAATTTTAGTTACTTATTTTAATTCAAACTTATATATAAGTGTTTGTGATTTTCTTCCGTAGGTAGCTTCTTATTTTATTTGATTTTTTTATCGCACCTACTAACACATGAATTTATTGGTTGGAATACATATATTGACATCCTATGTCTATATTATGACAGACCACACTACACGAAAGATTGTAACTATGCTTCTCGAAGAGAGATGGAATCACCATCTCAACCTGATAGAGAGTTTTTTTCACTTCATATGAAAGTCAAGATGGACATAGGGATGATTGCCCAAATACCCCCTCCCCCTATTGTTCTAACCAAGTTTCTAGTTCTTCTTCTGAGATTGATAGGTCCTATGATAAAGAGGAGAAGGAGAAACATACCGAACTAATGGATTTTGTAGAATTACTACAAGCCATTTTGGATTGGGTGAAAGTAACAAGGGAGAACATATAAGCGATGCATCATGACGCATTGGCATGGAAAACTGTAAAGATAGAGGAAATAGGCGAAGTAGAAAAGCTTGAAAAAATAACAACATTTCCCATTTCCCAAGAGGAGGTTCATCAAGAAGAGAAATTAAGCTACGATGATGAGCTTGGTAGCAAAGACTCATCAGCGGCATCCAAATAAATAAACTCATATGAAAATTAAGAGGCCATAATAAAGGAAATGAGACTAGATTCAAATGAAGAGGCAAAATAAACCTCTTATGATGACTCTAGCTCATTTTAGGGTGACAATTCTTTGGAGAAAGATAACATAAATTAGGTGTTGAGCCTCGTTCAACCCACATTTCAACATTAGGTATAGAGGATATGATGGGGATCCATCCTTTTAACCAAATAGAGAATTGTGGGGAAGAGGATTCCAACTCTTGTATTTTGGAGTTTGTCATCCCAAAGGAGAACATGGTACCCCACCCATTAAAGGCCAAGATGATCAATTTCCAAAGGCCAAGGAGTGGTTTATTGATGTGCTCACTTTTACCCAAGAAGCTAAAATGAAAGTTCAATGCGAAGATGGCTAAAAGGTTTAAATCTTTAAAATGGCGAGACCAAAACTTGCTTGCCATTGCTTTACCTCTTCGAAGCCTCTTTAGAAAGATCTGAATCTTTTATCCCTCTTTCGTTCATTACATATTGAGAAAAAGTTTAGACGATGATTCAAATCTTCTAAGTGGAAGGACAAAAGTAAGTGGAAGGGGTGTCTTGCTAAGACTTTAAACTAAGCGCTCGATAGGAGGCAACCCATCATGCCACAAAAAGTGGCACATATTATTTTAAATATGCATGGTAAGTTAAATTTTTGTGTTTTTATGCATTCATAAGACTTGAGAGGTGGTGCTCACCGAAATTTTGATCGAATTTGAAGAAGAAAAGTGTGAATTAGGCATTTTGGGAATGAACAAGAAAGTTAGGGAATCTGATTTCTGGTCTCAGTTACCACGGTCGCGGCTCATGTTAACGCTATCACTATGGTCGTGTGACTGTGATCATATGACTAACACTGTGATCGTGATCAAATCAGTTTAAATGACTATCCAACTTCTCACTGTTCACCCGCCCCTTCTTCATTTTCTCTCAAAATTTTCTTCTCTTTTTGGCCCTACAGAGCATACCAAGGGTCATCTCATTTCAATTGCATCTACTAACATGGTAATTTGTCTAAAATCCTTTGATTTGAATGAAAATGTATGATTTGATCTTATAATGTTTATATAGACCATGAACTGATGTTTGTCTTATCACATTCATGCTAAATTTTTATTGCTATGTGGTTCGCTGATATAGATAGAGTGCACACTATGTGGGGAACTCTTGAGTACCCAATAACTGGAAGTGCGTTCCATATGTGAGCTTGAAAGCCTCTACAGATTCCTTGTCCAAATTATTTAAGTTTGGAGCTGGGATCACATACTCTAGTCTTATAATTCACTATTTACAGCCTTATCCTACTTTTTTGAAGAAAATTTTTTGGGTGAAACTATGTTAAAGGTATTACACAGGGCCTGTCAAAATCTGCTATCAGGTACCATAATCGTGGACCTGATGACAGTGATCACTTAACTTCGATCTCGGTTATCACTCCACGATCTCCATACTTGAGGGCAGTTTATGGCAAACTTTGAACATTTTTGCACATCGTTTCACTGCCCCTAAAATCCTCATGGAACTAACACATGAGCTTATCTGTTAGATCTAGCATGTGTTTCATATGATAAAACTAACATTGGTCTGAGTTACATTGCTCATAGATTATTAGCCCAAAGATGGAAGACTTAAACGACACCAGATTCATGACCGCATGATGTCGCCAACTCTATTATGATGATTTCCACAGGACTAAGATACTTCTTGAGAGGGGCATCATCCTGGACAAGGAAGAAGAGAAACTCCCAGAATTCCATGCCAGACTCACTGCGACCAAGTGGAAATGCTTTGCCCCAAAACCCTGTGAGGCCAACGAGATATGGGTGTGTGATTTCTGTGCAAACCTCAGTATAGTCTCTATCATAAACCCCATGATGATAATCCAAAATAAATAGGTAAACATTAGAGTGGAGAAAGTGAATGCGATGTATGGGCTCGCAAATATCGACATAAGGTAGTTTCACGAAAGGGCATGTGAGTCTGGTCCTAGATAGCCAACATTTTATGCCCTGGTAAAGAAGTTTCTTGGTCCATCGCCAAGAAAGAAATTTTAATGAAGGACTTCAAAGAAGAGGCCAGACTTTGGTTAAACATCATATGAAGTCGAGTATCACCCTGCACCCATATGACCAATGTCAGGGACTTGAGATCTCGAATGGTGGCTTGCATCTTGTTTGGCATCCCTCTTAATATGGGAGATATTATCTTATGATAATGGAGCTTTCAACAGACCCATGGAGGTACACACCTACTTTTCCCTTCTCTTATCACTAAACTTTGTAAGAGAGCAGAGGTGGAGGTTTATGTTGTAGATACTTGGGTACACTCGAGCTCCATTATCTATCCACTCAAATTCAGAGGCGAGGGTACCCCAGTCTAGAGCAAGAAAAGAAAGATAGATTCTAAAAAAGTATCCCAATAGGACCCAGCAGCAGCAGACCCTCATTAGCAAATCCCCTCGATGATCTTTCAGATCAAATGAGCATGGTCAGAGAGTTAGTGTCCAGATTACCCCATGGCCCGAGAGCGCCCTCTACAGCCCATCATTCATATGTAATGCAATTTGACTATGATAAGTACATTAAGGAGCAGTAGAAACAGGGAGACACCATTGCCAACCTAGAGTAAGCATACTCAACCTTAGCAGGTGAACACAGGGACCTCAACCAACCACAGACAATATGGTACGAAGAGAGAAGAAGAGCAACAAGTTCTTCAAAAAGCTGTGGAAGAGGGTAAAAGGCATCTTTCATATGCTCAAGCTAAATGAGAAATTTCCTTCTTCAAATCTAGATAGTAAAGATGAAGCCCTGAAGTTTTGGCTTAGACGAAGTATGTTACATCTTTTTCTTGGGAAAATTGTATGTTTTCAAGAACAAAAGGTTGCGTTTAATGCTAGATTTTAGTGTTCCAGGATAAGGAGCTAGCTGAAGGAGAAGACTTAGAAAAGTAGCAAAAAAACACGACTGACAGTCTAAATGGAGAACCATCAGTCTTGCGACTGACCACCAGCTTAACGATCAGGCCTAAAAAGAATCTAGGATTTCAGAAGACCTAGTGACGATCATTATGGTGGACTACCATTCTTACGATGGACACTAGTATAACCGTCAGTAGTAAACAAAACTTGGGATCCTGAAACACTCAGTGATTGCCCATTTGGTAGACCATCAGTCTTGCGACGGACCACCAGTTTAACCATCAATGCTAACAGAACTTCACATTTTAGGATCATAAGCGATGGCACATTTGGTGGACCACCAGTCTTGTGATGGACCACCGGTTTAACCATCATTGTTAAACCAAACTTTAAATCTTAGGATCATCAGCTAAGGCTCATATAGTGGACCTTCAACATTCTGACAGACCACCACTTTGGCTACAATTTGGAAATAATTTTTTTGAATTCATATTTTTAATCCTTTTTACCTGGGAACATATAAATAACCAGTTTTAGGTTTTATTAGGAATCTTTTACTTTTTTTTAGGTTTTCCATACTGGAAATATATTGTACGTTGTGTTTCTCTGAGATTCATTCTAGAATTGAGGATCTAGATTCCATTATTATTTTCTCTATTGAAGATTGAAGATCAATAATTGTGACTTTTGTAAATAAATTCTGAATAAATTTATGAATAATGCAATGATTTCTTCTCTTTCTGTGATGGAGATGTGTGGCTAAGCCCCCATAACTAGGGCTATGGGAGCCTTGATTTGAATCTGGTTGGGGATTGTAAATCTACGAGATTCCCATGATTAATTGAAATTGCATAAACTTGTCTTCACATTGATGACTTTTATTGGTTGCAAACTTGAAAAGTGAGCCCAAGCACATCACTTGTTCAAATAGAAAAGTGTTTGTTGGGAAAAAAAAGGTTTACATAAATCTAAAGACTTTAACCTTTGGATAGAGGGTAGATACCTTAACTAGATCAATACATATAAGAATATAGTTGAATAAATAATATGTTCCTTAAGTTTGAAAGATTTAAGGGATAAGATACTCATTTAGTTAAGAAACTAATGGGTAAACCATAGAATTCAATTACTCTTGCAATTAGGATTGTTCATTGGGAATTCAAAATAGTTCACAACCCTAGCTGCTTAAGCATCTTGGTAACCATAACTCGAATTTGACTACTCTTACTGAATTACTATTTGCAATACAATCTACAATTGGATTACTTTCTATGACAAGCATTTGAATACAATTGATAAATCAAAACACCACTTTATTCCAGAACCTTTGATCAACAGTCTAATAACAACCACAATACTTAGTGAACACAGTATTCCCTGTGGGATTCGACACCCAACCCAATTGGTTTCTATATTTGATAGTGATCGCATACACTTTCTAACGAGAGTTGTAATTTAGGTGTATCAAATTTTGGTGTCGTTGTCGGGGAATACGGTTGTCAATTAAGTTTGTGTTTGTTAGTTAACTTTTGGTCAACTGTCTCAAATTTTACTTTTATTTGTTGTTTTTGTTCTGTGTAGGGTAGTTATTGTGTATGCCAAGTACACAGAGATCGGGTGCACCATTATTACTAATACATATAGAACCACAGTTAATTGGCAGAATGCCAGACCCCCGAGATGCTGAAAGTCTAGACGCTCTAACGAGAGCTCAACTTAATCAGCAGAATGACAGCTAGCAGGCGCGTCATCCAAATCCTATTTTGGGGATGATGATTTGTTAGATCCTATTAACCCAAGGCGAGTATAGAATGTGGCTACACTAGTGAATTAGAATGCAAACAGAAATTGTCACTTTAGGGTAAGATAGGATCGACAATCGGTATTGTTTGATCTAAACGATAACGAAGATGGAATAGATGGAGCAGGTGTAACTGGTGCTATCATTCCTCCACCTCTAGCACCTAGATCTAAATTCAATATTACTAGTAGAAGATTCAACTCCTTCATCTTAATGGGTTGTTCAGTGGTCTTCCCGGAGATGATCCAAACATGTACTTGGTAAACTTTATCACCATTTGCAAGTCTTTTGATAACCCAGGAGTAGGTTAGAATGCTATCTGCCTGTGTTTGTTTCCGTTGTCTCTGTCTAGAGAGGTGACACTATGGCTCAATAGACTGAATCCTAATTCTATAACCAACTAAAGGTAGTTAAAAGAGGCTTTCCTAAAAAGGTTCTTTCCATTCTCCAGAAGGGTACAGTTGAGGGATGAAATCAGTAACTTCCAACAGCTTCCCACTAAAGCTCTTCATGAGACCTGGGAGATGTTTAAAAATAAGTTGATGTAATGCCCAAACTATAACATAACAGATATTAATTTGATGGAGACTCTTTATTGGTATTTGAACTCTATTACGAAGCTAGTTGTGGATAATACTGTAGAAGGTTCGTTTGTTGATCTTAATTTACCAGAGGCTTTGGATATGCTTGATCAGATTACCAAACTGAGTAGAGCTTGGTATACCAGGAATTCTATGGTAGCAAGCCCTAATGTGTCAGGTAGTATGACTGCAGGGCAATGCAAGAAGGAAAAAGAATGTGACCAGGACATAGAACACTTAAAGACATAAATAGATTTGTTGACCTAGCATTTATATATAGAAAGACTGAGAAATTAAAAGATGTAGGATCCCAAAGTAGAGATGACTTTAATTCAAAACAAGAGGCAAATAATCTAAACAATCAGGGGGGTTTTGAGGCAATAGCCAAAGAAACTAAGGTCAGAACTATTACGACAAGGCTTGTTATAAGGATAGAGATCAAGGGAACTGGAAGAGCAAGAATGATAGGAGTGGACTGTATGTACCTATTGGAAGTAGAGATAATACTGTAAGTAGCTCAGGCAAGATGCTCATGGAGAACATGATGGAGAAATTATTAAAAGGTGTTGAGATTACCAACTCTAGGGTGACTACTATGAACAGTGATTTGTCTTCCATGAGTTAGTTGATAAACTCACACTCTACTTCTATCAAGTAGTTGGAATAGCAAATAAGACAACTCTCAGTAGCATTGGATCAGAGAAAGAGCAGAACTTTGCCAAGTGATACAGTTCAGAACCCTCGAAATAATGGATCTTATATGGTAATTGCCACACAGAGTAGTAAGGCCCTTCTGTGGTTAAAGTTGTTATTAAAGAGGTTATCAAAGAAGATGTCGAGCTTAGAAAAAGTAATCCTTTAGAGTTTGAGAAGTAGGATAACATTGATGTTCTTTCTAATCATCAACTGGTTGATGGATTGGAAAAAGGGAAAGACAAGGAAAAGGAAGTAGTGGGGACTTTTCTACCAAAACCACCGCCTGTCTTTCCTCATAGATTGAAGAAGAAGGTCGACGACCCAAAGTTTGGCAAATTTATGGCCATTCTTAAGCAGTTGACCATCAATTTTCCATTGGTGGAGGCATTTGAACAAATGCCCGGTTATGCAAAGTTCATGAATGACCTTGTACAAAGAAGCGGACAGTTAGCTATGAGCCAGTGGACAACCTTCATCATTGTGGTGCTATCTCCACCTGTTCTTTGGTGCAGAAGAAGGCATACCCAAGAGCATTTACCATCCCATGCACTCTTGGGTCTATTGATTTTTCAAAAGCTCTATTTGATTTGGGAGCTAGTATAAACTTGATGCCACTTGTTGTGGATAAGAAACAGGGTTTGGGGGATCCTACTTCAATAAACATGAGGCTAGTTATCGTGGACAAGACTGTAAAGTGGCCCGTAGGGATTCTATAGGCCTATTTTATATTTTCGACTGATTTTGTTATTCTCAATTGTGAGGTGGATTTTGAGGTACCCATAATCATGGGTCGACTTTTCCTCACAACCAAGAGTGTACTTATTGATTTAAGCTACTATTCAGGCTGAATGATAAGGTAGTTTGATTTAGTGTATGCTAGTCCATGAAATAGCATAAAGATATGAGTGTATTCTCTATTGTGGATGTCTATTATAAATAGGAGTAGGAAGTGCCAATAGAAGAAAAATTTGTTGTGGAGACTTTAGCTGATGTATCAATGAATTTTGATCATGACGATATACAAGATTATGAGGAGACTATGTGTGCCTTAACGGGCATGGGGTTTTATTCATATGCACCCAAGAAGTTTGATTTTGATTTGAAAAATCATCCAAGTCCACTTGTTAATCCTTTTATAGAAGAGCTACCTACCTTGCAGCTAAAAGAGTTGCCTGGCCATTTGAGGTATGTGTTCCTGGGCAGTGAGAATACACTATATGTTATTATTGTGGCTGATATAGGTGAGCAACGGGTGGAAGCCCTTACCTCAATTATTAAGAGGTATAGAGGGCTATTGGTTGGACGATTGCAGATATCATCGGCATCCCTCATGGTATATGTACACATAAATTTCAACTAGAGTAGGATTTTTTTCCAACTATTGAGCACCAATGTCGTTTAAACCCACCCATAAAAGAGGTCTTAAAGAAATAAATCACCAAGTGGCTAGATGCAGGGGTAGTATACCTCATTTTAGATAGTAAGTGGTTGAGTCCCGCTCAGTATGTACCTAAGAAAAGGGGCATGATAGTTGTGGATAATGAGAAGAATGAGTTGATCCTACTCAGGCCTGTTACTGGGTGGAGGGTGTGTATGGATTACAAAAAACTCAACACATGGACACTGAAGGACCACTTCCTAATGCCTTTCATGGAGCAGATGCTTGATTGGAGAGCGGAAAGGGGTTGGTATTGTTTCTTAGATGGGTACTGTAGTTACAATCAGATTTATATTGCTCCTAAATATCAAGAAAAGATGACATTCACATGCCCATATGGTACGTTTTCTTTTAAGCAGATGCCTTTTAAGTTGTATAATGTACCCTTCACTTTTCAATGGTGCATGATGTTGATATTTTCTGATATGGTTGAAGACGCCTTGGAGCTGTTTATGGATGACTTCTCGGTAATTGGTGATTCTTGTGAGCTCTACTTGTTGAATCTTAGTCGGGGGTTCTAGCAGTGTAAAGAGTTCAACCTTGTCCTTAACTGGGAAAAATGCCACTTCATGGTGAAGGAGGGCATTGTTCTTAGTCACAAAAATCTCTAATAAATGCATTGAGGTAGATAAGTCAAAGGTTGAAGTGATTAAGAAATTATCTCCTTCTATCTCAGTCAAAGGGGTATGTAGCTTTCTCGGTCATGCGGGGTTCTACCGCAGATTCATAAAGGGTTTCTCAAAGATTCCAAACCCGCTTTGCAAACTTCTGGAGATGGAGGCTAAGTTCACTTTTGATGATGACTGCAATAAGACTTTTGAATGTCTTAAGAGGCTTTAATTATTATTGGTTCTGATTGGACGAAGATGTTTGAGATTATGTGTGATGCCAGTAGAGTGGCACTTGTAGATGTTCTTGGCAAAAAGAAAAAGAAGTTGTTTCATCTGATATATTATGTAAGCAAATACCTAAATAGGGCTCAAAGAATTATTTTATGACTGAACAGGAACTTCTAGTAGTGGTGTATGCTTTTGAGAAGTTTCGGTCATATTTGTTAAGTACCAAGGTAGTGGTGCACACTGACCACTTTACCTTGACATACTTAATGGCAAAGAAGTATTCTAAGCCAAGGCTGATCCGATGGGTATTACTGCTTCAGGAATTTGACTTCGAAGTTAAGGATCGAAAGGGATATGAGAATGAGGTAGCAAATCAACTAGCCAGACTCTATGGTGAGCAGGCAGTGGGACGAGCTAGAGATTGATGATTCATTTCAAGATGAGAAAATATTAACTGTTGTGCTCAAAAAATACCTTGGTATGCTGACTTCGCAAACTATGTGGTAAGTGAAGTAATGCCGAACAACCTTTTCTTTCGTCAAAGTAAAAAGTTTCTCCCTGATGTGACATATTATTTCTAGGATAAGATGTATCATTTTGGTAGTGTGCGGATGGTATTATTAGATAGTGCATCCTAATAGTAGATATGTTGAGTATACAGGAAAAAAATCATGCTTCCCCAATTGGAGGTCACCATGATGGTGATCCGATGGCAAGAAAAGTGCTTCAAAGCGGCTACTATTATACCTCCTTGTTCAAAGATGCCTATGAGTTTGTGAAGAGATATGACCAATGTCAAAGGCAAGGGTCTATCTCAAGGCACCATGAGATGCCAATGTCTAAATTGCTGGAGGTAGATTTATTTGATGTTTGGGGCATTAACTTCATGGGGCCCTTCGTGAGCTCATTTGGCATGAAGTACATATTAGTTGCCATTGACTACGTGTCAAAATTGGTTGAGTCAATGGCTCTAGCGGATAATGAAGGAAAATGGATTGCTGCATTCTTAAAGAGAAATATTTTCTCACTCTTTGGGGTACCACGTACCATCATAAGCGATGGAGGATGGCACTTTTACAACAAGATGTTCAGAGCCACCTTCGAAAAATATGGAGTTATGCAGCATAAGGTGGCTACCCCATACCACCCACATCCAGTGGGCAGGTGGCAATCTCCAGTCAAGAAATCAAGGCTATCCTTGCCAAGACTGTAAATGTAGTAGGAAAGATTGGACTAGGAAGCTGGATGATGCCTTATGGGCATATTGAACAGCTTTCAAGACACCTATTGGCATGTCACCATAACAATTGGTTTATGGCAAGGCATTTCATTTGTCGATTAAGCTAGAACATAAAGTGTTGTGGGCACTAAAGTGGCTTAATCTGAACTGGAATAAAGCAACAGATATGAGACTAGGGTAGCTGAATGAGATGGATGAGTTTCACCTCGAATCTTATGAAAGAGTTGATCTATTCAAGCAAAGAATGAAGAAGTACCATGACTGCAGAATTAAAAAGAGGGAGTGAGAGAAAGGTGACTTGGTGCTCCTTTTCAACTCCAGACTCAAGCTTTTTCCAGGTAAGCTAAAATCCAAATGTCTGGCCTATTTAAAGTTAATCAAGTGTACTCATCTGGAGTAGTGGAACTTGAAAAGAAAATGGAAGTGTCCTCAAGGTTAATGGGCAGCGAGTGAAATTGTATGTCGGTCCAATGGACTCGATAAAGAGTATTGCTACCATCAATCTCAATGAAGTCTGAGTAATTGAAATAAATGAGTAGTTCCACGATAATAAATTAGGCGCTAATGGGAGGCATCCCACGGTGTGTTGTTGTAAAGCATTAGTTAAAGTTACTTTGATGTTTTAGTGCATTTTTTATGTTTTTGTGAAGTGTGCAGGACTGAAAAAAATCAAAAGAAGGAGTAATACAGTTGGAAAAAGGGGTTAACGGCCAAATTGGTGGACCACCAATTACCTGACAGACCACTATTTGCTCCGTCAATCAAATGCTGAAAATTTGAGGCACTGGATCAAATTGATGGAGAAATTGGTGGACTGTCAATAATTTGGTGGACCATCAGACTAACCGTCATAATGAAACAGGGTTGCCTAGGTTCTGGTAAGTTGCGATGGACAAACTGGTGGACCGTCGCAGATCCAATGGACCATCGTCTTAGTCATCATTATAACCCTAGTACTGTGTTGGGTCAGGTTAAATTTGATGCCTATTTAAATGACCCGTACTTGAACCAAAGGATTTTAAAGAGATAAAATAGGGCAGTTACATACATTGTAACCATTTCAAATTTTTTAACTAACTCCCTTTGGATTCAAAGTATCTGAAGGCATTTACTCCTTCTCTGACTCTCCATATCCATTCTTCTTCCCTATTTAAGCAAACCCACTCTTCTTTTTCTCTTCTTCATAAACAATCTTAAAAGCAATTACTAGAGTTTTAAGTTAATTTTGTTTTCTTAAGTTGCAAGCAAGAAAAGAGAAGCTACTGCAGAACTAAGGTATAATCATAACCGTTTTCTTCTCTCTTCGAATTGCAAAATCATGAAGTAAATGAGTGGTTCATTGATAAAATTTCATCTTGTTTTCTTCTTTTGCTTTGAATTTCTTTGAGTTTGAAACGTTAATATACACTGTTTGGGAGAATTCTGAGTAACCCATATGTTTAAAAGTGGGAAACTTTATGCAGAAATGTGAAATTGGTGTCTACTTTTGATAAAAATCAATATTGTACATGAAGTCTATGATAAAATGCCAAAATAAAAGCTTAATCTGGAGAAGGGGTTGCTACGGCCAACTTGGTGGACCACCATTTGTGTGACAGACAACCATAAAGACCATCACAAGGACCCCAGAAATGGTACCCACTGGATAAGATGCGATGGACCACTACTGTAACCACCACAAGGCTCTGCAAAGATTAGGTTTTCTAGATAAGACCTGACAGCCCAACTGGTGGACCACCAGTTACCTAACAGACAACTAGTGTGGCCGTCAAGCCAAAGTTTTTGCTGTTTAGACAGGTTTTATGTTGTAAACTAATTTCGTACTTCTTTTTTAGGTATTATGGCATACAAACTTTCACTAACCAGAGGAGGTAGATCTCAAAGAGGTAGAGACGAACCTGCATCTGCTTATAATACTAGTTAATAAGAAAGGGAAACTCACACACTCTCCTAGTCTAAAGAAGAGAGTGACAGTAACACCAATAGTACCAGCTTGATCCTAGACGAGGCAAGGGTTGCTAAACTTCAACCCAAGCTTGCTGAGGTTAAAATAGAGGCTACTAACGTGGGAGAGCAAACTGAAGCAACTGGTATGGATACTGAACTTGAGGAAACTAACATTATCAAGTATAAGGATTCTCAAGTTTGGGAGGCAATTAGATGGCAGCTAAAGGGAGCAAGGAAAAAAATTCTATTACTGATTGGCACCTACAGTAAGAGAGATCAAAAGGCCATTTACTGAGGAACGTTAGATAGTGACAATGGAGTTACATTAATATCCTAAATTAGACCATCATTTGAACGAGTATAAACTAGCATGTATGAGCAAGCCACCTAGATCATATCAACCGAATTAGGTAAGGGAATTCTTTGCTAATTATCTTGTATTAGTAGAGAAGGACTATCCAAAGGGGGCGTCAGTTTATGACCTACCGAACAGAGAATTAGTACCTGTCGGAGGAGTCAACATTGATATTTTAGCCCGAACAATCAATAGGATACTATTTAGGCTAGAGTATGAAGCTCCACCTGCTATGCCTGATCTTGAGTATAGGTTATGATTTGCATCTACTCAGAGGCCTTGGGTGGCTACTTTATTGACTGATGGTATAGTAACCCCTCTTGGTGACCAATCCACGTGAGTGCATTGCAAAATATTCCATTAGCTCTAAGGCTAAGTTCTGGTGGGCTATTGTTTGTTTAAGGCTGATGCCAACCAAAGGTGATGCAAAGTTTGATAAATACAAAGCTGTATTGGTGGCCAATTTGATTGCAGGGCTGCAGATTGATTTTAGCTAGATTATTGCTGATGAGATATTTGTAAGGGCATATAAAATGACCAGTGCATTGCTATTCCCATGCTTAATCACATAGTTATGCAAGCAGGCAAGTGTGCCTCTAATTCAAGGAGTTGACAATGCAGTCCAGGCTACAAATATATAGGACATTGAGAAGTCAAAAGATCACTCAAAGTTTGAGATATGAGTAACCAAGTCTCCAGCTTACCAGACTCACTCTGGACCAACTCCTGATGCTCCCAAAATTCCTACAGGTATGTCATTGCCCATGACCACTTATATGCCACCTGAGTATGTTCTACCAAGTACATCTGTAGGGTCGGGTTATGCACCATCAATGGGTGGACCAGACTTTGCTGAATACAGGTTAACGTAGGAAAATTTCACAAAATCGGTGAAGCTGCAAAAGAGGTTTTAGAAACAGTTAGATAAATGGGTGTCAGAATTCAAGCCTTTTTATTAACGAAATTGTAGCTAAGGCAATCTATATATTCTAAAATATTTAGACTATGATGGACAACATGGAACACCGCATCAACAAAAGGCTAGATGAACTATCCCTCCCTAATCTTGCCAAGCTAATGGCTAAATTTGAGCAAGTGAAGGTTGATATAGCAGAGTTAAAGAAAAGGCAGCCACAGTAGACTATTTTTGACCCAGCCTTAGTGATGAGTGATGATGATGAAGGTATATGGACCTAATGGGAAGACCAGTGAAAGACAAAGAGAAGTAATACATGGATAAGCGAGTTGTAATGAAAGATGAAAAAAAAGAGAAATAGAGAAACAATGACACCAGAGCAACAAGAACAGTATGATATGAGGAGAGTTTGAAAGAAATCTAGGAAACATAAAGAGAAAAAAAAGCAAAAGATGAAGCAGCAGGAGTTTCTACTAGTGTTGACCCAGTAAAGGGCAAAGTTCAGACTCAATCTTGGAGACGATAACTCTAATTTTGGGGGTGAGATTTTGAGTACCCCTACCACCATAGTGGTAAACGCTGCATTAGGTGAGGAAACTGGTTCCTCACTATACTTCATAGATGCCTCATATAAATAAGAGGCAATACAAGTATAACCACTTCTTTGTACTTTGATTTAATGTTTTGAGGATAATGCATATATTGTTTTGCGGGGGTGGTGTACTTGTACCATTGGGGGTTGTGTTGCCGATATTCTTTCCTCCCATGTGCTATCTAGGAGAATCAGCATGCCTAGGATTATGTTAAGTTTGCATTTTTCTTTTCTAGGATTAACTTTAGGCTTTTATTTTTCTTTTTCTTAAATCTTGTTAAGTTGTTAATGTTGGTCCATAAAATAAAAGTGTCGTTTGTGTTAGCACCTTATTGTGAATATGGATGATGAATGATGTTGGCATCAAGATATGAGTTTTTTCATATGACTATTACTTTTGTCTCCTAGGATATGTGATCAACTGTTAGTGAATCTATTGTTGGCATTAACTTGTAAATATACATGACATGTGATGCAAAGCTTAAGAATAGTAGAATGAGTTTTACTCAGTTTTCTCTGTGTAGTACCTAGAATTTGCCTGGTTCAATTGATATTGTTTTGTAGTTGATGAAATAAGAAATGATGGCAGGCCACCTTGTAATTTTAGTCCACTTAGCCAAAATAATTAACCCTACCAAAAAGAATTTTTCATTTTTGAACCCTTCTTTGAGCCTTTGTTAAATTTTCTTCGTCAAAGCATTCTAGTTAACTCTCTTTAAGTTGGTAACACCTAGCTCTATCCCTGGCCCAATGGTGGGCAATATGTACCTGTACTTAGGCAAAACACCTAAATTGAGGGTGGCTATTGTAGGTTGTTAGCTGTCTAATGGAAAGTTGGTCTAAAATTTGAATTAGAGCATTTAGCCCTGGTCTATTTAAGAAAATGTGCACCTTGACTTATTGCATCAGCCTAAGTTGAGGGTGGAATATGCTTGTGTGTATACATAAAATGGGGGGTTATTGTGGGAAAGCATGAATGAATGAGAAAAGGGTAAGTAAGCTAGCAAAGCAATGGCCTTGGTAGGAAGAATTTCGAAGGCAAAGAGAGTTAAAGCCTAGTATTTGTCATTTTTTCCTAAATTTCTTCTTGACCTAGCCTGATACCTCATTACAAGCCTACAATAGACCTGCTTGATCTTAGAAACTAGTTAATAGGGGGCATTGGATGATAAAGGCAAACTTATGGGTGCATGCACAATGTTTGTAACTTCTTTGATGAGTGTGAGAGTTTTGATTTGTATCCACAAAATATAATTAGTGGTGGATCTCCTTGACTGTGAGGGCAACCTGAGTTATACTTAATTTGGCTGATCTCTATAGATTCTTATATCCACGTTTATGTAGATGAAATGAATTTGAAACAATGCCGGTTATGGACTCTAACATGTTAAACCATATGATTTGGATGACAAGTGAATGGTTTTGTGAAAACTAGTTCAGTAGCAAATATCTGTCATTGTATTATTCATATTTGTAAATTGGTTCTGAGTTGCTTGAGGACAAGCGATTATCTTAAGTTTAGGGTGTTGATGTTCCGACTATTGATAGAATATTTTGCATCTTTTTTTGGGAAAATTATATGTTTTCAAGCAACCAAGGTTGCATTTAATACTAGATTTTAGTATTTCAGGGTAAGGAGATAACTGAAGGAGAAGACTCAGAAAAGTAGCAGAAAAACACCACTGACGGTCTAAATGGTGGACCACCAGTCTTACGACTGATACCAGCTTAACCGTCAGGCCCAAACAGAATCTAAGATTTCAGAAGACCCAGTGGCGATCATTAAGGTGGACCACCAGTCTTACGACAGACCACCAGTATAACCGTCAGTGGTAAACTGAACCTAGGATACTAAAAGACTCAGTGACGACCCATTTGGTGGACCACCAGTCTTATGACGGACCACCAGTTTAACAGTCAGTGCTAATAAGAACTTGACATTTTAGGATTATCAGCAACGGCCCATTTAGTGGACACCAGTCTCGGACAGACCACCAGTTTAACCTTCAGTTCTAAGCAGAACTTTACATTTCAGGATCATCAGCGATGGCTCATATGGTAGACCGTCAGCATTTCGATAGACCACCACTTTGGCCGTCAATTTGGATGTAGTTTTTCTAAATTTGAATTTTTAATCCTTTTTACCTGGGGATATATAAATATCAGTTTTAGAATTTACTAGGCATCTTTTACTTTTTTTTAGGTTTTCCATACTGGAAACATATGGTACATAGTTTTTCTCTGAGATTTATTGTAGAATTAGGGATCTAGATTCCATTATATTTTCTCTATTGAATATTGGATAACAATAATTGTGACTTTTGTAAATAAATTCTGAATTAATTTAAGAATAACACAATGATTTCTTCTCTTTCTGTGATGGAGATGTGTGGCTAAGTTCCCATAACTAGGGTTATGGGAGCCTTGCTATGAACAGCTGGTTGAGGGTTGTGAATCTAGGAGATTCCCATGATTAATTGAAATTGCATAAACTCGTCTTCACTTTAATGACTTTTCTTGGTTGCAAACTTAAAAAGTGAGCCCAAGAACATCACTTGTTCGAATAGAAAATTGTTTGTTGGGAAAATAAAGGGTTTACATAAATCTAAAGGCTTTAACCTTTAGATAGAGGGTAGATAGCTTAATCAGATCAATCCATGTGAGAATATAGTTGGATAAATAATATGTTCCTTAAGTTTGAAAGAATTAAGGGATAAGCTACTCATTTAGGTTGAGAAACTAATGGGTAAATCATAGAATTCAATTACTATTGCAATTAGAATTGTTCATTGGGAATTAAAAACAGTTCACAACCCTAGATGCTTCAACATCTTGGTAACCATAACTCTAATTTGACTACTTTTACTGAATTACTATTTGAAATACAATCTACAGTTGGAGTACTTTTTGTGGCAAGCATTTGAATACCATTGATAAATCAAAATCCCACTTTATTCTGAAACCTTTGATCAACAGTCTAATAACAACGACAATACTTAGTGAACACAGTATTCCCTATGGGATTTGCACCTAATCAAGTGGGTTCTATATCTGACAGTGACCGCTTACACTTTCTAACAAAAGTTGTAATTTGGGCGTATCAGGCCCCTGCTAATTGGTCAATTGATGAAACTGGCGGTGCTAGCACAGAGTCAGATAGGGAAGATGGCTCTTGAGGTGGATTTAAAAAGACATTTCTTACTCTTGCTTTAGTGTGCATGCAATGGGAACACCGCATTTTATCTAGTTGGGGGTTGCCCCTGGAATCATGGTGTTTTGATAACCTAATACCAGACACTATTTTTTTTGTGATATTGTTTTGGGATGATGCTTTGGATATTATTTGTTTTATGAATTATTATGCTTTTTTTTTATTTCCAATTTTCTATATGTGCTTTAACTTTTGTTATGGATCTTAGTGATATTGGGACAAGTATGCACAGAATTTTAAGTACCCATAGCATAAATGTCGAAAAATGCAAGGAAAATCTAAGTACCTATAGCATTTTGTTTTGTAAATTGGGATCACTTTATACAACATTGGAGAAGTCTGAGTAGTCATATGGTTAGTCTGCCTATCTTGAGCCAAGATGTAAGACTAAGGCTTTGGTTGTAGCCTTCACCATATGTTACCAATTTGTGCATGGTGCTATGAAAAATCAAGAAACCCCCTCCATCAAAATTTTTTTAAAAGTCAATGGCATGGACGTGAGTAATGTTGTAACAGATCCTTTTTTTTTTGTGGTTCCACAAATTTTTGACTTGTGAATAATAATAAATACTCTATAATTTTTTCTATCGGGAGGGATATTTAAGCTCCCTTAATGATTTTTGCATGCCATGTGTGGTGATAATATTGCATTCATCTCCTGTATACATATGTTATCTAGAACTTGCCCCAGTAGTCTTTCAAAACTAATTTTGATTATATTTGGTTGGAGAAATAATCTTAGGCCCTCTTTGTAATTTTGGAACCCACTCTAGCCTAAAAACCCTACCCATGTATAATTGTAATCCCTAGTACCCACTTTGAGCCTTTAAACCTTTCTTTTGCAAAACTCATTACAACCCATAAACCTTTATTTCTATCCCTCCTTGAGCATTACCCCCCTTGAACTTGAAAATGCAATGTGAGGCTAAAATCCTAAGTTGGGGGTGGTAAAAATTGACGGAAGTAAGTTTGGGACCATGAAGTATTAGTAAAAATGCCAAATGTGCCTAAGTGTTGAAAACAAATGTTTAAAAAAAGAAAGGACTCAACAAAAGGATGACTTGCACAAAAATGCAAGGAATTGGAAGTAAAAGGAAAGTGGGGAACAAAGGAGGTA
Source organism: Capsicum annuum (assembly GCF_002878395.1). Lineage (NCBI taxonomy): Eukaryota > Viridiplantae > Streptophyta > Magnoliopsida > Solanales > Solanaceae > Capsicum > Capsicum annuum. The sequence continues at coordinate 39,790,249 of NC_061120.1, read as the reverse complement.
AAAGTAGGCATAAGAAAAGAGAGAAACAAAGTAAAGTGGCCCTTAGTAGAAAGAAGGAGTATTGTAAAGGGTGATGTAGATGTTCAAGGTAGGGTGTAACCAAGTTCCCTAAATGATATCCTACCCTAACCCAAACCTACGTTACAAGCTTAAAAAGTCCTTTGAAATCTCCGACCATTTACTTTCTTTGTAGTGGAGATTGAATATAGGGGAAAGCCTATGGCATGACACTTGTTGCATTGAGATTTATTTTGTGAGAGGAGAATTTTACACTTGAAATTCCATGGTACTTGTTTGGTAGTTTGGTGTGTGAAACTTTTTTTTCTTGTGAGATGGGCATGCTAACAAGTTGAGGTGAGTGATTGTTTACACCGCCCGAATAAAGACGCACGTAGACTATGGTTTATTTTTAGTTAAAAGGTGAGCCACTTCTAGAGTGTTGGTTTTTCTTGATTGATTTCTCCTTAAAGTCTGATACATCCTGGATTATAAAATTTTATAATGAGGGGTGTTGAGAAATTAGCCTACCATATGTGCGATGGGATACTTATGGTTGCGATCAAGTTGAGGTCGGTATGGAAATTAAGGGATAAAATGCGAAAATAAATAATTGTGGCTCATAGTAAAGAGGTAGTGTTTCTTGAGGACAAACAAATGCTCAAGTTGGGGGTGTTGATAAGTGGTGATTTTACCACTCATTCGCACTTAGTTTTAGTGCATATTACCTTGTCTCAAATAAGTAAATGAGTCATAATCATGATTTAATGCACTAATATTCACTCTTTGCAGGTATAGGATTTTAAAAGACAAAGAGATGTGGATTGGAGCTTGAAATAGTCAAAAATGAGTAGAAAAAGTACAGCTGAAGACCTAGAGTGAACTAGCCTCAGTTACCACGGTCGCAGTCCATGCACCGCGGTCGCGGTCAATTAATATGGTGAATCAACCACCACCTCAGAAATAAATCACGATCACATTGTCGCGGTCACAACCAATCTTGCGTGATCACAGCTTGGTGGAAATGTTCAGCCCAGTGGCAAAACTGTAATTATATGTACTGATCCCAATTTGAACAAAAAGACTCAAACCCTAATTTTTCCATTATTCATTCCATCATATTCTTTTTTCCCCAATTTTTCTAGGTTTAGCTTGAGACTTTGTAGCCTCTATTTTTGGAGAAGAGAATTTTGTATAAATTTTGGGTGAAGAATACATTGGAGACTTTCAAAGTGGAAGATTTGCTCACTTCCATTGTTGATATTGTGGGGAAGCCAAGTTTGAAGTAACATTCTCTTAGATCTACCACAAATTAATTTAATGGAGATTGTGGGTATATCTATGCTTATTTATCTTATGTGTAGCTAAATCTCTCTCTTGGGGTTATGTATGAATAGGGATTAAAGTATGTGTGGGTTGTGATTGTTAGCATTTATTTGGTAGATCATATTTATGGGTTTTATTATTGCTATGCTATTTTGGTTGGGATTTGATGGCTGAAAACTCCAAATACCTACATGGATTTGATGGAGCAAAAACCTAAGGCTGTCATCAAAAGAAAGGTTTTGGGTAAAGTTTAGGAATATTTATCATCCTCAAAAAAGGGATTTGCAGACCAAAGTAATGATGAATAACTATGTGTGTAGTTTGCTAAATTCTCACTATCTTAGAAATAAGGGTAAAAGTGAGGTTGACTATGCCTAGGGTGTCATCCTAGAAATAGGGATGCCTTGATTGAGGTCGTGGTTACTAATTGTTGAACACATCTATTAGGTATTTGAAAGGATCAATGGGTGAAAGTTTGGTGTTTTGTTGACAGACTAGCATCAACATCTATAATCAAACCTAACCATATTTGAATTACTAAATCAATGTAGATGACTAACATCCACATGTCACTCCCTTAGTAATGCATAATCCCAAATCCGTGCATAATTTTTAAAACTCTAATTATTCATAGCACTAAATTTATACTAGAAAATCCCAAAAAGAAACATTAGTGTAGGAACTCACCTCCCCCATTTTATATTTTTGTACCATTTATTGGCATTTAACTTGTAACTATCATTTTGAATTAATTTGATCATTACTCACATTGTTCCTCATGGATTCGATCCCAACTCCAAGTTGGGTAAATATATTCACGATGACCGCCTTGCACTCAAATTGACGTATAAGTTGAGTGTTTAAACTATCCCATGATTTGATTCTTGAGAGTATGGCTTCCTTGTAGAATAAGGATATGGACATCTCCAGGTTGGTTGTGTATTTGCAGCAAGTCAAGGAAGAGAAGAAGAATCAGTGTGAAATTAGGGAGAGGCAAAATAAGAAGTTTAGGTTTTCTGATCAGGGTATTGGTCAGCACCAGAGTGGTAGAGATGGTGGAATGTAACTAAATAAGAAGTGGGGGAGTTTTAGTTCCTATTCTATGGATTGTTCTCCTTACTTGAAGTTGTTGGTTGATTTTCATTCTCAGCATAATAGAGGATTTGGGGCATAGGGCACCCAATCTTAGGTTGGTGGGGCTCAGTCCACTCCATAATATCATTCTTATAGATTCTGTGGGAAGGTTCACCAAGGTTTTATGAAGAAGGGAGGAACAAGTATTTTAAATGTGGTCAGAGTTGTCACTTGCAGAAGGATTGTCCTTTTAAGGTTGCTTTGAGGGCAAATAAGATTTTTTTTGCCACTTTATTAGCACCTGCACCAAAGGGTGCTTCTTCTGCTTTTGGCACTGGCACTGGCTAAAATCGCTTATATGCTCTTGCTACCCACTAGGACTTTAAGGCATCTCCCAATGTTGTCACTTGTATGTTACAATTGTTTTCTCATGATATGTATTACTTTCTTGATCTGGGGTCTACTCTTTCCTATGAAACCCTATTTGTGGATGCATTTTAGTTTTGGTCCTGAATGTATTTCAGACCTTTTCTCTATTTTCTACCCCAATGGGTAACTCTGTGGTTGGTAGAAGAGTCTATAAAGGTTGTGTGGTATCTTTTGGTGGTAGAGAAACTCTGGTAGATCTCATAAAGTTAGACATGGTTGATTTTGATATCATATTGATGATGGATTGGTTACACTCGTACTATGCCTCCTTAGATTGTCAAACCCGTAAGGCCATGTTTAAATTCCTTAATGAGCCAGTCATTAAGTGGGAAGGGGATTCTTTAGAGCCTAAGAAAAGGTTTATATCATATCTTAGAGCCTAGAAGTTGATTTCCAAGGAATGTCTTTATCATTTGGTCCAGGTTAAAAATTCTAGCTTAGAGGGTCCTTCATTAACATCCGCTCCCATGGTTGATAAATTTCTTAAGGTTTTTCTTGATTATCTTCTTGGTATCTCTCCCAAGAGAAAGATTGATTTTAGGATTGATCTTGTTCCGGACACTCGTCCTATCTCTATTCCTCCATATAGAATAGCTCCGACTGAGTTAAAGAAACTTAAAGAGCAGTTGAAAGACCTCCTTGACAAGGGTTTTATCTGTCCTAGTGAGTCTCCATAGGGTGCTCTTATTTTATCCGTGCATAAGAATGATGGTTCTCTTTAAATGTGCATTAATTACCGTTAGTTGAATAAGGTTATGGTAAAGAATAAGTATCCTTTCCTTAGATTGATGATTTGTTTGACCAGCTTCAAGGGTTAGTATTTCTCTAAGATCAATCTTCAATCTGGGTATCATCATCTAAATATTAGGGAAGTGGATATCCCTAAGACTGCATTCCAAACTTGGTATGGTCACTATGAATTCTTAGTCATGTCCTTTGGTTTGACTAATGCCCCAGTGGTATTCATGGATTTCATGAATAGGGTTTTTTCAGTTTCTTGAGTTGTTCGTTATTATGTTCATCGATGATATTCTGGTGTATTCCAAGAGTGAGGCAGATCATGTCGATCACCTTCGTATTATGTTGCAAACCTTGAAAGATCAGTAATTATATGTTATGTTTTTGAAGTACGAATTCTGGTTAAAGGTTATTACTTTTCTGGGTCATGTCATTTCTAGTGAAGGGATCATAGTGGATCCCCAAAAGGTTACAGTGGTTAAGAAATGGCCTAGGCCCACGACTCCGACCAATATTCAGAGTTTCTTGAGTTTGGCCAATTATTATAGGAGATTTATGGAGATTTTCTCGACTATAGCTGCGCCGTTAATTAAGTTGACCTAGAAAAAGGTAAAGTTCTTGTACTCCTATGATTGTGAAGGTAGTTTGAAAAGCTGAAAGATAAGTTGACTTTAACTCCAATTTTGACTCTGCCTGAAGGCACTAATGGTTTTGTTGTCTATTGTGATGCATCCTGTGAGGGACTTGGTTATGCATTGATGCAGCATAGTAGGGTGATGGCCTTTACTTCTAGGCAGTTAAAAGTTCATGAGAAGAATTACCCGACTTATGACATAGAGTTGTTGGTTGTGATGTTCGAATTGAAAGTCTGGCATCACTATTTGTATGGAGTCCATGTGGATATTTTTTCTAATCATAAGAGTCTACAAAATGTGTTCACCCAGAAGGGGATAAATCTCAGGCAGAGAAAATGTCTTGAGTTTTTTAAAGACTATGGTATGAGTCTCTATTATCACTAGGATAATGCTAACGTGGTAGGTGATGCTCCTAATAAGTTATCCATGGGGAGTCTAGTTCATATGGATGAAGATCGGTAGGAGTTGGTGAAACAAATTCACCATTTGGCTAACCTTGAAGTATGTATCTTGGACTCTGAGGATGGTGGTGTATTTGTGCAAGAGGTGGTGAAGTCATTCCTTGTTACCGAGATAAAGGAGAAGCAGGTGTTAGATCCTGTCTTAATGTAGATTAAGGAAGATGTGGGTCAGGAAAATATTATAGGTTTTGAAATTAGTGGTGATGGTATCTTAAGGTACCAAGGAATATTATGTGTTCCCAATGTAGATGGGTTGACAGAAAGCATCTTGGCTGAGGCTCATGAGTCGTGTTATGTCATTTATCCCAGTTCGATGAAGATGTATCATGATCTTAAGCAGATCTATTGGTGGAACAATATTAAGTAAGATGTGGCCAATTTTATGGCTAAATGCATAGTATGTCAATAAGTAAAGGTTGAGCACTTGAGGCCCGGTGGATTGACTCAAGAGATTAAACTAGTGGTGTGGAAATGGGAGATAATTGATATAGATTTTTTTACCGGTCTTCCTAGGTCTTAGAATCAGCTTGATTTGATTTGGGTCATCGTAGATAGGATGAATATGTATGCTCACTTTTTGTCAGTGAGGACCAATTACTCGACAAAGGATTATGCGAGGTTGTTCTTCCAAGAGATTGTGAAGTTGCATGGGGCACATGTTTCTATCACATCAGATCGTAGTGCTCATTCCTAATCATATTTTTAGCATTCATTTGAGAGAATTTTAGGAACGAATGTGAGCCTTAGTACTATTTTTCACCCGCAGTCGGATGGTCAGGTAGAAAGGACTATTTAGACATTGTAAGATTTGCATCGAGCTTGTGTAATTTACTATGGTGGCTGTTGGGTTGATTATTTGCCTCTTATAGAGTTTTTGTATAATAAAAGCTACCCTTCTAGATTAGAATGGCTCCGTTTGAGGTGTTATATGGTAGGAGATGTAGGTCTCATATTGGGTGGTTTAAGGTTAGTAAGGCGGAGTTTCTTGGCCCAGATTTGGTTTACCGAGTGATAGAGAAGGTGAAGGTGATTCGAGATAGACTTAAAGCTGCCCAAAGTTGCCAAAAGTCCTATGTCGATGTGACGCGTAGGGAGTTAGAGTTAAAGTTTGGCGATTGGGTGTTCTTGAAGTTATCTCCCATAAAGGGAGTGATGCAGTTTAGGAAGTAGGGGAAGCTCAGTTCCCAGTATGTAGGTCCACACTTAGTTTTGAAAAGGGTTGGTAAGGTTGCGTATGATTTGGAGTTCCCCTCTAGTTTCAGCTTCATTCATCTGGTGTTCCACATGTCGATAATAAGAAAGTGTGTAGGTGATCCATCGTAAATTATGCCTATCAAGGATATTGGTATTTCGGATTCCTTATCATATAAGACGGTCCCGATTGAGATCCTGGATCGACAAGTTCATCAGTTGTAGATGAAGGACGTAGCTTCGATAAAGGTTCTATAGAGGAACCCCATGTTTGAGGAGGCTACTTGTGAAGCCGAAGAGGAAATAAAGTCCAAATATCCATTCTTGTTTTTTGCTCTAGATAATTGTGTGTAAGGTAAGTAGATTCCCTTCCATCTTTGTTTTCTATCTTTGTTAAAGGAAAGAGTAAATTCCTTGGTATTCTTATTTCCTGTCTTAAAAGGTAAGCGTAGAGATGTCTAGATTCTATTCTTGCTAGCAATTTCCTTGTCACATCATTCAAGGAAGAATGATCCAAGTGGGAGATTATTGAAACACCCCAGATTTTTGGCCCTTGAAAATTCCTAAGCTTTAGGGTCACTATTTTAGTCATGACTCATGGTGAAAAGTCATGAGGTTTGATTATGAGTCATAGGACATTGTTCGTAACCAAATCAAAATCTTAGTGGCAAGGTTCTGGTCAGAGTATGAGTGTCTCACTATGAGCCGCGAAGATATGTTACGAGTTGTATGTTCAAATCGTATTATGTCTAGTGTTGGATTCATTTGGGTTCTATGTTACTTACGAGTAGGAACCTATGAGGAGTAGGGTCATGTCACGAGTTTGTAGGTGGATTTACAAGGTGGGCAGTGTGTGGGGGTCCTAGTTACTTTCTTGATTACGACTCATTGTCATGAGTCATAAGTTATAGGTACGAGTCAAAGAGGTGACTTGTAACCGAAGCCAATTTTTTCCAACTTTTAAGTTTGGGGCACTTTAGACATTTCCCACTTAAAACTCTTTAGACCCAACGTCCATAAAACATTTTTGGGATTCATTCAATAATTTGATGGATTAAAGACTTCTAAATTCTTTCTCAAACTCTCTATTTAAGTTAATGCTAGGGTTTCAAAAGGTTGATCAATTAGGGCTCTCAAGGGAGGTTTCTTTCCGTAAATCTTCATGATTCAGTCACGTTACTATTCCCTCATTGTTAATTTTGCTAAGGCATATGCTTTCAAGGATTTTTCACAAGGTTACTATTAGGTTCTAAAAACAAAGGTTGGGGGTTTTGAATGTTATGAATTGAATAATGTTTCTCATGGTTTATACATATGATTTTCATGCTTTTAATATGGATTTGAACTTGTGGGTGCATGGGTATGGTGAATAAACTAGGGAATTGTGATTTTTTCCAAACTGATGGTTTTTGAAGTGGTTATAACCCCAACCCATAATGTGAAATTCGTTTAGTTATAAGAACTATGGGAATTTTTTAAAATTGAACTAGTCTTGAACTATTGCATAATTTACAAAGGTATTTGAAATACTATGGTATGGTTCAATGAAAAAAAGGGTTGGGTGTTCCTTAATGTGTCTTAATGAACAAAAGGAGTTGTTCTCGCCAAGTTAATTGAAATTGTTTTGGCATGATGTGTTACCTTACAAGTGTAGTTGGTATGACGATACCAGCAATGTATGCCTAAATATGGAATGTAGTTAATTGAATGGGAATATGTGATACTTGTTTTAATTACACTTTAATAAAGGTTTAGTAGCTGAGTCACAAAAGTAGAGGTCCAAGTGACCAATACTGGAAACCGCATTTACCGACGCGGGGGTCAAAGTGACCAGGGAGGTTCGAGTCCCCCTTATTAGTATTTCATGATCTGGGAGGTTCAAGTCCCTTGTAAATCATTATTATGATCGGGTGCTTAAGTCACCTTGGTATATGTTGGAGGATTCGAGTCCCCCATGTGCATATATATAAGATTATTCTCCAGTTCGTGTGACTACACACACTAGGGCCCGACCAGGGGATGAGAGTTGGGGCCCATATAGCCCTTGGGTACTATTATATGATGGTTGAGCTACACAATCTAGGCTAAGGTATCAAGTGCATGTTAAGCCTTATTCCCTATCCCAATATGTTTTATATATGTGTGTGTGTGTGTGTGTTGATGCATTTGATTGTGTGCACTGGCTTTGAATGAATTTAAACTATATATATGTGTGTGTGTATGTGTTGATGCATTTGATTGTGTGCACTGGCTTTGAATGAATTTAAACTATTGTTCATATTATTATGTATCCTTATCCCCGAGTTTCATGCTGGTGTTCACTCCACTAACCATCTTAGGATGTTGTATCCTCATGTGATATAGGAACTGGTCATACTTCTATTCCTCCTACTAGTAACTTTGATTCGGGATCAGCTAGAGAGTAAGATTAAAGTGGTGAGCTTCCATACTTTGGAAGACCCCATTTTATGTTTATGGTTTCCTTTACATTTTGACTATTCCTTTGGATTTAGTTTTTGGCTATGGTTGGGGGAATGTCCCTACCAGATACTCTTTAATTTTTATTAGAGGCTTTTCCATAATACTGTTGGTATAGGCGGTGTTGGATATGTGTTAGTATTGGTTTTAGTATTAACATTGATGCTGGTACCAGTTAGTTTTGGTTATGGACTTTCTTTAATGTCTTGAATAAATATTCTCTTATCTTGTTATATGTTCGAAATTCATCCTACTTAGGGTATTGTGTGTTGGTGATCAATAGTCCTCGTGGGACTTGAGATGCCCATCATGGTCATGCCCTGGTTTGGGTCGTGACATTAAGGTAGCCCACTAGTCATGACCTACAGAGGACGAGCTCTATCAATGTACCAAAATTCAGACCCCAAGTGCCTGTCAATCTTATTTCATCGAATCCTATGAAGATGTCTAATTACCGGTACGTCCCATAATTAGCCAATAGATATCACAACATCATAAAAGTAATGATAACAACCAACACTTGTAACAAACAACAAACTTTACATATAGTTTATTGAATGTGATTACACTTAGAATATAAAACAACCCTTTATACCTTCCTTAACAACATACATTGAACAAGTAATACTATGAAACAGTTATCATGCAAACATAAAACAAATTGGATTAAACTATATTAATCATCACCTATCCCAATCCAAGCCTGAATATTCTAGCGAGCTTGATTTTTCCCCTTTCTCTCAACCACGTCTTTCCTTTGGTCTAAAAATATAAATAATAAACATGATCAACCAAATGACCTGCAATGTTGAGAATTACAACTTAATTCCAACCCCCAAGTCCAAATTCATGATCATTTCCCCACTATAGAGCTTTTTTACTAATTTCATCTTAGACCTACTAGTTTTATGGCTGCAACAAGGAATTATGATCATGCTAGATTAATTTAATGATTAATGACTTAAATTTAAAGGTTTGAACCAATTTCATCCTCTTTCACCAGCAAATCAGCTAAATCAAGCTTAAAACACTCCTCAAAATATGTAAGCTAGTGATTCTAAGGTTAATTAATCAAGATACTATTTATAGGGGACAACTTACTTACCTTTGCGATGAAAAATGATGAAAAATAATGGAAATCACCTAAATCGCCTTTGTCCTTCCCCAAAATGATTTTTAGAATAATGAAATATTTTTGGAGAATTTTCTAAATTAGCAATGGTTTACCCTGCTATAGCATCCCAATTTCTCTATAGCTATATAGTATAGCGGGTTTGACCATCTTATACCTCCGTCATAGCCGAAATTATACCTCTATAGTGATAGTCACTAAACCAATGTTCATGTTTTTGTAGAGGTTGTGGTGAGGAAGAACCTCAAGAATCCTCCCATTTTTTTCTTTTTCACAACGCATCCTCAAACCACAACATTGCAAACTAACCCTTTTATGTCAAGTTCAATACCAGGAGTTTTACTTACCCAAATTCACTTCTGAAAGTCCTACGAATTTCTTATCATCTTATCTTAAATAAAATCAAGCTAAACCTTATTAAATTTTCCCAATTCATTCTCATACTCCCCTAGAACATACCATACTCAAATTTCATCTAAGACTATCCAAGCCTAAAAAAATTTAACTTCTAATCCGAAAAAAATCTTAACCCAAATTTTTATATGATAGACTCACCCATAGTGACAAAGAGGGTCGTTACATAATGATTTTAATGAAATTTTGTCTCTCGTTTTTCGTTATTTTTCCATTAGAGTGCTTCTTGCGTTTGTTGCACTATTTGATTTGGAATTGGAGAAATTACAAGTTAAAACTATTTTTCTACGCAGAGAATTGGAGAAAATAATTTATATGAAGCAACTTGAGGGCTTTGTTGTTCATTGAAATGAACAATATGTTGTTGTTTGAAAAGTTCATTGTATGTACTTAAACAAATTCCATGACGGTAGTACAAGTGATTTGATGCTTGTATGGTTAGCCCAGGATATACATAAAGTCAATATGATAATTATGTTTACTTTCTATAATCTTTAAATGGTTCCTTAATTTCCTTGTTATTGTATGTATATTACATTTTGATTGTTTCAAAAGACATTTCCTTAATCAACAATAAAAAGTCTTAACTTAATAATGAGTTTCAGATGAAGAACCTTGGTGTAGCAAAGAAGATTCTTGAAATGGAGATTCATAGAGAACGACAAGCTGAAAAGTTATACTTGTCTTCGAAAAATATACTGAGAAAATCCTTGACAATTTCAATATGAGTAAGAGCAATCCTGTGTCAACTCCTTTAGCAGCTCACTTCAAGATTTCTTCTGAATTTTGTCTGAAAACAAAGGAATATGTTGAAATGATGTTTATCATTCCATACTCTGGTGCAGTTTGTAGTCTTAAGTATGCCATGGTCTGCACTAAACTCAATCTTGCATACACAATGAGTATGATGAGTTGGTACATGCACAATCCTGACAAGTATCATTGGGATGTGGTGAAGTGGACTTTTTGATACTTGAAAGGTACAATTAATCTTGGCTTGGTTTTTGATAGGAAAAAATCGATATCTATGATGTTGTTTGGTTTGTTGATTCTGATTATGGTGGTGATCTTGATAGGCACAGATCTCCATCCGAATATAGCTTTAATTTATGTTATGGTTCTATTAGTTGGAAAGTATATTTTCAATCAATTGTTACTGTATCCACTACAAAAGTGGAGTATGTTATAGCTACATGGAAGAGGTTGCATGGTTACGTGGTCTTGTTCTTGAGTTTAGTGTTTCACAAGATACTATTATTATGGTTTCAAATTGTCAAAGTACAATATGTGTAACAAAGAATGATTCTTATCATTGCAAAGCTAAGCATATTAATGTGAAATATCAGTATATCAGAAATGCAATGACTGTTGGAGAGATTGTAGTTAAGAAAGATCTCACGTCTGAGAATCGGACCGATATGCTTGCTAATCCACTTTCCATTGGTACGTTCAAACCCTTGTTGAACTTAGCTAGTGTTTACAACACTTGATTTCCCTTCAAGAATTCTATGGTAATGACGAGAATCTACTAAATGTGAGTCAAGGTGGAGATTATTAGAGTTGTCTCAAACTATTTTCTCTTCTGTTGACTTTGCCTTAACATGTTGCCATGTTCTACCTTGGTTCTTAGTACATGTATAGTTTCACGAGTGACAAGACCCGAACCAGGGCCCTGTCGTAATAGGAATCCTAAATCATAGAACAACGTACCCACGGGCTATATGGTCAGCTCTCCCCTAGCTGAAAGGGCCCCAGTGCGTGCAACCACACGAACCAGAGAATATCCATAACTGTATATGCCTATATGGGGGTCTTGAACCTCTCATCATAATCAATGTGAGTCAAGCACCAATACATGTATAAGGGGGACTCGAACCTCCCATTCATATATTAATTCGGGGGACTCAAACCACCCGGTCATAAAGACACCCGCACAAGCTAGCGGGGTTTCTAGTGATATTCCTTCGAACTCCACTTTCACGACCTGGCTACACATCCCACTTTAAATCCCAATTTAAAAACATCATTTCATATACACAACCATTAATCCAATTTCTTACCAATGGCACTTCATTGGTATCATCATACCAACACCACTTGCAAGCGTACCACATGCCATCATCATTATCAATCAACCAATCATTCATTTGACTTTGGTACTCGAACCCATTGCAAATAAAGACACAAATTCAATTCAAAGTTTATGGACTCGAACCCATTATCTAGTAAAGTCATAAATCAATTTAATGTTTAGGGACTCAAACCCTTTTAGCCGATTAAATCAACAAGGTTACTATTTAAATGATTGCATGGCCAACAAGGACATCACAAAACTATTTACCAACCATTCATATTCATTTGGCTAATGCCTTGGTTCAAAATGGCATTTAACATGTGACTAGTTTATTCTCTTAGGAATTTTCATAAACACTTTGAGGGCATACAATTACAAAGACCAAAACCAAAGTAAAAACCATCAAGTTTAAGATAAACCATTACCCAATTGTTAAACCACAAATTACCAAGAACCCACATGTGCAAACCATCATTAAAAACATGTATAAACACAATTGGAACCAAGAGTAAACAATACTCAACAATATTCGACAAGACCCTCAACATTGGTTTTCAAAACAACCATTATTGATTAATAATAAATGTTTAAAACACATAATATTTGAGAACTAACAATGAGGAAAGAGTCACATGCCTTATTGATGAAGATTCATGAAGAGAACTTGACTCTTGAGCCTCTAGATGAACACTTTGTAGAAACCCAAGCCTAATCTTCAAGAGAGTTTTAGGAGTGATTTGATCTTTCAAAGTGTGTTATGAGAGGATACAATATGTTTTAAGATGTGGAGTCTTAAGGATTTTAAGGTGGGAAATGTCTAAATTGTTCTCAACTTAAAAACTAAAAATGTGCGCAAAGGGGTACGACCCCCCCCCCAACTCATACACATAACATACAAGTGGTACCCACTAATCGTACCCAAGACAGAATGTTGGACTCCAAAACTATCCAACATACGGCCCCAAGGACCAACTTGCATCCATAACATACGATTGGTACGCAAAAATAGTACTCTAGTCAAAATCATCTAGGCTAAACATAGGACATCATACGGTTTGGCACTATGGTTTGGCACTATACTTCTCGTACCCTAACATACGACTAGAATGATGTCTATTCTTACCTTGCACAGAAACTAACCAAAACCATATTGAGTATCATAGACCAAGGACTTCAAACCGTATCCACATTATACGACAAGTAAGAACAAGTCGTATGATGTCCAGAAAGCTAAAAATTAAGAAATTTCTAAGGTTCCAAACTATGGTATTCCAATTCTCCCCCACTAGGATCATTCATCTTCGAATGACTGGTTAAGGCAAGCAGAAGAACGAGTTAGCACATTACCACCCATCAAACTTCCCTTTAACCAATACTAGAAAACAAAGACATTAAAGAATCAATATTTTCTCCAAAAAAGACATAAAACAAAGATATTAAGAATAACGTATACCTCAAGCACGAATTTCCAAAACGGGGAACAAATGAGGATACTTTGACTTTATGTGCTCTTCCTCCTCCCAAGTAGTTTCTTCAACCTTATGGTTCCTCCAAAGAAACCTTTACTGAAGCCACATCCTTCGTCCTCAACCGACAAACTTGACGATCCAAGATCTCAACCGGGACTACCTCATAAGATAAGGAATTCGAAATACCCAATCCTTCCAAAGGAATAACTGATGAAGGATCACCCACACACTTCCTCAACATAGAGACATAGAAAACCTGATGACTAGAGCTCAAGCTAGAAGGCAACTCCAACTCATAGGCAGCATTGCCAACCCCTTTCAGAACCATGTATGGACCAACATACCAGGGACTAAGCTTTTATTTCTCACCAACCTGCATTATTCCTTTCATGGGAGACACCTTTAACAACACCCAATCGCCAACTTTAAACTCCAACTCCCTATGCCTTACATCTGCATAGGACTTTTGGCGACTTTGAGTGGCTTTCAATCTATCATGAATTACCTTCACCTTTCAAGGCTTAGTGAACTAAATTAGGGCCAAACATCTTACCCTCACCAACCTTATACCACCCAATTGGAGAACGACATCTTCTATCATACAATGCCTAAAAAGGAGCCATACCAATGCTAGAGTGATAACTATTATTATAAGAAACTCTATAATAGGCAAATGGTCAACCCAAGTACCACCACAGTCAATCACATAAGCATAAAGCATGTCTTCCAATGTCTGAATGGTCCTCTCCGCTTTTCCATCTGAATGCGGGTGAAAAGTGGTACTAAGGCACACCTTAGTCCCCAAACCTTTCTAAAACGATCGCTAAAAATGAGATGATAACAGAGTACCACGATAAAAAATAATAGAAATGAGAGCATCCTACCACTTCACAATCTTTGAAAGATACGACTTAGCATAATCCTCAGTCGAATAACTAGTCCTTATAGGAAAAAAATTAGCAGACTTGGTCATCCTATCCACAATGAACCAAATCGAATGATATTGGTTTTGAGACAGAGGAAGATCAGTAATGAAATCCATATTAATTACCTCTCACTTTCATTCGGGCAACTCAATCTCTTGGTATAGACCTCCAGTCTCATGTGCTTAACTTTCACATGTTGACACACCATGCACTTAGCCACATAGTTAGCCATATCTCGCTTTATATTATTCCACTAACAAAACTCCTTAAGATCATGATACATCTTCATAGAACCAGGATGAATAACATAACAAGATCCATAAGCTTAGGCCAAAATCCTTTCCCTCAATACAATGACGTCGGGAACACATAACTTGCCTTGGTACCTTAAGATACCATCACTACCAATCGCAAAGTCAACAACCTTTTGGTGACCCACATTTTCCTTAATATTTATCAAATCAGAATCCAACATTTGCTTTTCCTTTATCTCAACAGCAAGAGACAACTGTGATACCTGATGCACGAACATATCACCATTCTCAGAGTCTGTGAGATGAACTCCAAGACTAGATAAACGGTGAATGTCCTTCACCAACTCCTACTTATCCTCATCCACATGAGCTATACTCCCCATGGATAAACTACTAAGTGCATCAGCAATTACGTTAGCTTTACTTGGATGTAATGGAGACTCATATCACAGTCCTTTAGCAACTCAAGCGACCTCTTTTGCATGAGATTTAGCTCCCTCTTGTAAATACATACTATAGGCCCTTATGATTAAAAAAGATGTCAACATAAACCCCATAGAGATAGTGACGCCAAATATTCAACGCAAATACCACAACCAACAACTCCAAATCATGAGTAGGGTAGTTCTGCTTATGAACTTTCAACTGCCTAGAAGCATAAGCCACCGCCCTACCATGTTGCATTAACACGTAACCAAGCCCAAAACGAGAAGAATCACAATACACTACAAAGCAACCATTACACTCGAGCAAAGTCAAAACCAGAGCGGAAATCAATTTATCCTTCAACATCTCAAAACTACCCTCACACGCATTTGACCACAAAAACTACGCCTTCTTATGGGTTAATCTAGTCAATGAGGCAGCTATAGTCAAAAAAACTTTCCACAAATCTCCTTTAGTAGCCGGTTAAACCCAAGAAGCTCCGAATATTGATTGGAGTTACGGTTTTAGGCAACTTCTTAACTACTGTAACCTTCTATGTATCCACCATGATCCCTTTACTAGAGATAACATGTCCAACAAAAATCACATCCTTCAACCAAAACTCACACTTTGAGAACTTGGCATACAAAAATTGATCCTTCAAGGTCTGTAACACAGAACGGAGGTGATCAACATAATCTGCCTCACTCTTAGAGTATACACGAATACCATCTATGAAGACAATGACGAACAAATCCAAAAACTAACAGAAGACCTTATTTATCAAGTCCATAAATATCGTCGGGGCATTGGTCAATCCAAAAGACATAACTAGAAACTCATAATGACCATATCGGGTCTTGAAGATAGTCTTAGGAATATCTACTTCCCTAATCTTAAGCTGATGATAGCCTGACCTAAGATCAATCTTAAATAAATACTTCGCACCTTGAGATGATCAAACAAATCATCGATCCTAGGAAGAGGATACTTATTCTTCACAGTCACCTTATTCGGCTGACGGTAATCAATACACATCCGAAGAAAACTATCCTTCTTATGCACGAACAACACATGAATGCCCCAAGAAGATATACTAGGATGGATAAAACCCTTATCTAAGAGATCCTTTAATTGCTCCTTAAGCTTCTTCAACTCAGCCAGAGCCATTCTATAATGAGGGATAGAGATAGGACGAGTGTCTGAAACAAGATCAATTCCAAAATCGATTTCCGTATCGGGGGAATACCAGCAAGATCATCAGGGAAAACCTCATGAAACTCATTAACCATAGGAACAGATTCTAGAGAAGGACCTTCTGAGTTAGCATTTTAACTCAGATCAAATGATTGTAATCTTTAACTCGGACCAAATAATACAAACATCCTTTGGAAATCAACTTTCGGACTCTAAGATATAAGATGAATCTCCCCTTAGGCACTAACCAACCACCTTCCCAAATAATGATCGGCTCATTAGGAAATTTAAACATTACCTTGTGGGTCCTATATTCTAAAGAAGCATAGCACAAACGCAACCAGTCTATCCCTAATATGACATCAAAGTCAACTATGTCTAACTTTATCAAATCTATAAGAGTTTCTCTGCTACTAACAAATACCACACACCCCTTATAGACTCTTTTAGCAATCATACAATCACCAACCGGGGTAGATATAGAAAAAGGATCTGAAATGAACTCAGGTAAAAAACCAAAATACACAGCCACAAATGGGGTCATATAAGAAAGAGTATACCTTGGATCAGGTAAACAACACACATCGTGGGAGAATAGTTTCAACATACCAATAACGACATCGGGGGAGACCTTAGAATCCTGACAAGAAGTAAGAGCATATAATTAATTTCAGCCAGTGCCGGTACAAAAAAGCAGAAAAAAATTGTAGAAGTAGCACCCTTTGGTACAAAAGAAGATGAGAGCCAACAGAAATCTTGTTCGCCCCAGAAGCCATTCTAGAACGGCAATCACGCTGCATATGACTAATCTAACCACAATAAAAATATTTATTCTTCCCTTTCTCACAGAACCCATGGTACGACCGCCCATAAAATCTATAATGAGGGTGGGATAAAGCTGATTAAGCCCCACTAGCTTGATATTGGGCATCCTGCACCCGAAACCCACCATCATGTTGAGACCGACGATCACCCGATAACTTCTAGTAAGGAGCACTAGCCGTGGAGAAAGAAACAGAACTCCCCCACTTCTTTTTTGGACACTTACCACCATCTCTACTACTCTGCTCAGAAGGCCTAAATTTCTTCCCCTGCCTCTCACTAAACTCAGCTTGCTTTCTTTTCTCTTCCTCCACCTACAATATATACACAACCAATCTAGAGATGTCCATGTCCTTGATCAACAAGGCATCCTTACTCTCTAGGATCAACTCACGAGATAATCTCAAAGCAAATTTATGCATTCTATCCTCATGCTAGAAACCAACTCAAGAGTATACCTAGACAACTGATGAAATTTCAAGGCATATTTCTTGATAGACATCCTACCATGCCTCAAATTCACAAACTCTTCCACTTTTGCTTCCCTCAATTCCTAAGGGAAAAAGTGGTCCAGAAATGCACTAGATAAATCCTCTCACAAGAAAAAGCCAACATCCTCTTACCTCAATTATTTCTACTATTCGTACCACTGGTATGCCACATCATTCAATCGATAGGCAGTAAACTCAACACCTTCAAACTTCGAAGTATGCATAACTCAGAAGATCTTCTCTATTTCATCAATGGAACTTTGAAAATCCTCCTCAACCTTTGTACTAGTAAGGGTCGAAGAATTCAACCTCATAAACTAGCCAATCCTTATGGCCTTAAAATGTAGAGTAACAGGAATGCCACACTCAGACTGAGAAGCTACCAATTGATTCAACAGGGTAATGAAGCAATGGAACTCAACATTAGTAGCCTTCCATTGAGGTAACTGAGTATAAGTATCTCTCTTAGGAGTAGGACTAGTTGGGATGAGTGGAACCCCACGAGCACAGTCAGATACAGCGACCATTAATCGAGTCTTGACTCTAAAAGTAGAGTGTGCCCCGTCAACACTGTCCCTAGTCGGGACAAATGAGTTTGCATAAACATCAGATCTTCTTAGAGGTAGGATCTGAAAGACGAGTAAACGAATATCAAAAGAATCCTAGACTTTAGACTCTAAAGCTCGAAATAAGACAACAAGAAAGTGAAACATTCCTAAATATCTCATAGCCTATCTCTTATAATATGGCACACTATACACCCATAAAAGATACTGTACTTGACACGACTTTGTGGACACCCAACTGACCATGAACCTGTCTTAGATACCAACTTGACACGACCCGCACTAGGGCCTTGTTATAATAGGCATCCTAAGTCCAACAAGAACCAGAGATCGCCCCGATACCCAACCCAACAAATCAATAAACAACAAAATAATAACCAAATCGATAATCATTCCATAACATAACCAAGTCCACAGTTTTTATATACAAAGCCTCTAAAATAAAATAACAATATTCGATAGAGACATGCCCCCGACCACAGCCAAAACCAATATTCAAGTCTAAACCAATAAAGATAAAAGGAACTCAAAGCAAAAAATGGAGCCTTCCAAAGCATGAAAGATCACCACTTCAAGTCAACACAGGTTATCCCCAAATCCAAGTCACTGAGTAGATGGTGTGATAGTATGACCAGCACCTGCATTGCGTAGGGATACACCATTCAACGATAGCAGCAGTTGGAGCGCTAGCAAGTAAGTCAAGGATAAGGATAGAATAATGCCAACAGTTCAAAACCAATCAACCAATGGAACATATACACATACATATACATATACATATACATATACATATACATATACATATATATATACCATGCCAGGATAGTGAACAAGATTAGCATGAACTTTGAAATCACTAACCTGTCTTGTATAGCATAATCGTCATAGAACAAGGCACCTACGGGTTATATGGGCCTAGCTCTCCCCTAGTTGGAAGGGCCTTAGTGCGTGCAGCTGTATGAACCAGAGAATATCCATAATTGTATAAGCCTATATAGGGGACTCAAACCTCCCAACATAATCAAGGTGATGCAACCACCAATATATGTATAAAGGGGACTCGAACCTCTCATTTATATATTCATTCGAGGGACTTGAACCACCCAGTCATAAAGATACCCACACCGGCTAGCGCAGCTTTTAGTGTTAGTCCTTCAGACTCCACTTTCACGGTCTAGCTACACATCCAGCTTTAAATCCCAATTTAAAACCATCATTTCACATACATAACCATTAAGCCGATTACTTACCAAAGGTAATTCATTGGTATCGTCATACCAACACCACTTGCAAATGTACCACATGCCATCACCATTATCAATCAACCAATCATTCATTTAACTTTGGGACTCAAACTTATTGTCCAATAAAGATACTAATTCAATTCAACATTTAGGGAATCGAACCCATTATCTAATATAGTCATAAATCAATTTAATCTTTAGGGACTCAAACCCTTTTAGCGAATTAAACCACCAAGGTTACCATTTAAACCATTACATAGCCAACAAGGACTTTACAAAACCATTTAACAACCATTCATATTCATTAGGACAATGTCTTAGTTCAAAACACCATTTAACATGTGACTAATTTATTTTCTTAGGCATTTTCACAAACACTTTGAGGGCATACCATTCCCAAGACCAAAACCAAAGTAAAAATCATCAAGTTTAGGGTGAACCATTACCCAATTATTAAACCATAATTACAAAGCACCCCACATGTGAAAACCATCATAAAAAAAGTGTATAAACACAATTTAAACCAAGAGTAAACAATACTCAATAATATGCAACAAGTCCCTCAACATTGATTTTCAAAACCACCATTAATGAATCACAATCAATGTTTGAAATATATGATATTTGAGAATTAACAATGAGGGAAGAGTCACATGCCTTATTCACGAAGATTCACAGAAAGAACTTGACCCTTGAGCCTCTAGATGAACACCTTGTAGAAACCCTAGCCCAATCTTTAAGAGAGAGTTTAGAAATAGTTTTAGGAGTGATTTGGTCTTTCAAAGTATGTTATGAGAGGCTACAATGTGTTTTAAGATGTGGGGTATTAAGGTTTTAAGGTGAGAAAAGTCTAAAATATCCCCAGCTTAACAGCTAAAATGGGCGTAGGAGGGTACGACTCTCTCTCTCCCCCCCAACTCGTACAAACAACATATGAGTGGTGGTTGGTACCCACCACTCGTACCCTAGACAAAATGTTGGACTCTAACACTGTCCAACATACGACTCCAAAGACCAACTCGTATCCATAACATACGATTGGTACCCATAAATCATATCCTAGGGAGAATGATCTAAACTAGACATAAGACATTATACGGTTTGGCACTATACTTCTCGTACCATAATATATGACTATTATGTTGTTCATTCATACCTTGGACAAAACCAACCAAAACTATACTAAGTATCATACGACTAAGGACTTCAAACCGTATCCATATTTTATGACAAGTAAGCACAAGTCATATGATGTCCAGAGTGGTCAAAATCTCAACGAGAGTTGAGCAAATTATGGGATTATTATGTAGCTATTAGTCTCAAGTTTTTTTGAAAGTGTGGCATATTTCTTAGACATTTTCTGTTTATTTGGTATATATATATTTTTCTCTATAACTTCTTGAGAAAGTATTTTTTGTACTAAGCTGACTCTTTTTTCCCATTCTTTCATATTTGAAGACTTGATTGTACTTGACCTTCTACATAGTGAATTTTCTCGTCATTGTCTGTGGTTTTTTCATAACTTAGATTTTTCACGTTAAATTTGTTTGTCATCTATTGAGTTTCCATATTTGTTTCTCGATCATTCACATCTATCTTGTTTTTTTATATATGTTATTACCTAACACAGTGTCGTGCAATGTGGATGTGAACAGTTGTTGGTTTTAGTTCGCCAGAGTAGCAAACGGGAGAGTAAAATCATCATTAGATTGGTTGTTGGTTTGCTTTGGTCGAAGAAGACAAAAGGACTGGAGGTGGTGGTTTTCGTCGGAGGTAATGAAGGTGAACGAAGATGAATGCTAATAGTGGGTTTGGGCGGTGTGTTGGTCGTGGTGCTTCGTTAGAGCTCCAACGAGCAGCGAAGAAAAAGTGAAAAGAATGTTGTTAAGTGGTGCCTATGAGTATGCCATATTCTCGATAGAGATGGGCTGGAGGAGAAAAGGAAAAACAGATGGAGAAGCGGTGGTGTTGTGAGTTGTCGGAGATTGCTTCGACGAGGGTGGTGGGGGCTGCTTTTTAGCCCAATATGACAGATAACTTTTTAGGGTTTCCAAATTTGTAAATTTTCACCACTACCAATTGTGAAAAGAATGGATAAGTTTTATAGACAAAAAAACCTACTCAAGAGAAACACTGTATGCTTAATTGCCACGGTTTTGAAAAATCATGGACTATCCAAAATCATGAAAATTTTGAGTTATCTATTCAAATATCTTGTTAGACCATGAGGAATTATCGAGATGTGAAAAAAGAAAATTAAAAATGTATTTAGTGCCCGGTATATGATTTGAGTGACAAACAAAAATGATGATTTGATAAAATTCAAACAACATTTGTTTGTAAAATAACTGCAAAAATCAGTGGCAGTCAAAACATATTAAAAATAATAATCCAAATGTCCTAATATTTTTAGGAATAAGGATAATTATCAATAACCTCTATTAAAATTGAACAAAATATTTGAATTTGTGCTCTTTAACAAATAAAAAGTCTAAAAGGATTTATTTTGAAATTGTCTGGCCAAAATTGGGTGACTATAACACCCTGTTCAAACCAAATCGTGATCCGTTTTGAATCGCCAAATATCAGTAACACAAGTTAACAAAAAAATTTTAAACTTTAACCATATAACAAATACATAAATTATATAATTTAGGGTTATTAAATCGGGAGAAAATATTAATTTTGATGAAAAAGCATTAGTTCTGAAAATCAGTGCTCTAATATCACATGTAAGGATTACGGCTGTGCAAAAATGGAACCGACCGATAAACCAAACCGATAAAAATATTATTGATTTATGGTTATTGGGTTATTGGGTTAACGGGTTTTTATTGGTTTTATAAAAAAATTTATTGGGTAAACGGTTCGGTATCGATTTTATCTTATTGGTACACTAAGTTATTGTTTTATCCCTATTTATGTTTTATATTTAAATCTCTCTCTCTTTATCTATCTATCTATCTATCTATCTATATATCTATGTATGTATGTATATATAGAGAGAGAGATGTGTATGTATATATATTATATGCACTACTAATTCATAATTCAGTGATTCACAAAGTATTAACCTATACAGGCAACAAAGGCACAATATAAAGTTCTGCTATTACCGTAATAAAAAACTTGAAGCATTTATAGCTTCCAACAATTAGGATTCAATTTTTTTCCTAACATTCAGTTCAAGTTTGAAGATTCTTGTAAACTAAAATGTATTGCGTAGGTTTTGGCGGTAATTAAGATTTCATTTTTTTTATGTTAGTTGTTACTATTTCTATTTTATAAGTATTTTCTTATTGGTTAAATCGAACCGTTGTGGACCAAAAACTGATAAACCGAAACCAATAAGAAAATCTCTTATTGGTTGGTTATTGGTTTTACATATTTAAAAACCGAAAACCAATAAAGCGAACCAATAACACATAAAATCGAATTGAACCGATCAAGGGATTACGTGATTTCAAGATTCATAGAACTTAACATTTTCGCTTACTATTTTAATAACAAGAAGCCAGTCAGGAAATATACTCGAGTCGGCCTTGACGTTCGTCTTGGCTGAAATTGAGCGGAAGCTTTTCTTTGTTCTTGACAAACAGTTGTCTTTTCTCTCTCATTTCCTTTTCTTTTTCTTTCAGAATAGTGTATGATGGATAATACGGTATTGATTAAGGCAAAGAGAGGAATGATTACTTTATTTCCCCTCTCCATCAAAATAGGTAGTTGAAGTTATAACCAAAAGTAACTTTCCCTATTTATCCAATTAAAAGTAAACTAATAAATAATTTATTAAACCAGACATGAGTATATACATGTGGGTCAAATCTTACAGAAAACAGTTCAAGATATTGCTGTATAAAACTCCAACTAAAAACCCCGCAGATTTCTAAGTTGTATGTGTATCGGGACAGGTCTATCTAAAGTTTATTTTTCTTCATGATGCATTTATCAGATGGATGGGCATTTGACACTTGACGGGGGTGAAATCATATTGTGCATCTGAAAGTTTATTTGCTCTGTGAATCGAAGTAATGGGTGAAAGGAAAAATCCAGGCTAAATTGGTGGAGCATCCACAAATTCATTAGTTGGACAAAATATGTGAGTAGCGAGACCAAGTTTGTAATACAACTAAATGTTCCGCTTGACAATGTTAAATAGAGTTGTGTTTTCAGGTTAGTATTAACCAGTAGAGTTCAACCCATGCAGGCTACTCATTAAGAATTAAGAGCCACCAATTCGTCGCCCTCTCTCCTGTTTGGAACATATGATCCATGGTACTCGAACCACCAGAATCTGCTAAATGAATGATGTTTACTAATACTTTGTAATATATACACTTATTAAATTCCCTCAAGTGGATTGAGAAAACTGTGTTCATATCAAATTCCCCTAGAACAAATGTGGTGCCCTAGAGCATCTAATAACTGACAAAACAAATCATCAAAGATAAGTTTGACAGAGATGCTGAACTTCCGTAGCCCAAAAATTTTCAAATTGACAACTCAATGTAGCACGCTTCTAATTTCGCATCCAAATTATTTTTTGTCTCACATTAAGCTATTTGTAGACAAAAACACCACCAAAATTTGGCTCCATAGTGAATTTAGACAAAATCTGACAGCGCCTATATCTTAAGGTAAACAAACTCCTCAACAGCAGGAATTTCCCCAATCCTCTTCAGTGACTCCTTGCTCGGTTGCTCATCCACCCCAATAGCCATAACAGCATGCTTCCTTGGAGCAATCCTTCCAACACTCATGAAGCTTACGTTCACATTCCCCTCAGACAAGATGCTACCCACCTTTCCAATCATTCCTGGCTGATCGACCTGTCTGCACAGAATGATGCTCCCCTCCAAACTGACATCCACTTCAAAAGATCCAACTTTTGTCAAATGAGGGATTCCATCTTTAACCTTTCCTTCCACTCTAATCTCTCCGGAGTTGGAAAGAGCACTTGCAAACTTGGACGTCACACTAGAAATCTGAACCTGAATGAATTCTAGTGGACTTTCTGGCGAACCATTTAGAAGAAATCTTTCTTCAGCTATTCTCAGTCCCCTCTGTTTAGCAGTGAAGTCTGCATTTACGAGGTTCACAAAAGCACTGGAAATAGGCTCAATCAATCCCTTAGTTATCATGGCCCGAAGCAATCTTGTGTCAAGATCACCAGGTGCTCTAGCTGAACCATAAGTTACTGTAACTGATTTCACACCACTTCCACCTGCCACTAGTTGGACAACAAGTTTGCCAAGTTTTTCAGCCAGGGCAACAAAAGGCTTCAGCTCGGAAAGCACCTGCATTATAGAGAGGTAGAAATGATATTTCCTTTAACCACAACTCCAAACTAATCTTCCAAGCTCCCTTCTCAATATATAAATGAAAAAGAACAATGCATTTATCTACACTTTGGAAGGAGACTCTTCTACAATAGCGAATAACTGAAAAATTTGAAACAGGCAACAATTAACTAAGAGGGCAGGCTTATGTAGTTGAAGGCACTGTATAGAGCCTTTCTTATTTGCACAAACATAAAAAAGGGATCATAACCAGTAAATATTCAGCGCATTCACCTCAGCAGGCACCATTGGAGCATTGACAGCAGTAGCTGCAAGCTCTCCATTTAAAGCTCCAACAACAGCTTCTGCTATCTCAACGGCCACCCCTTCCTGAACAGGAAGTTCATATAGTACTAAGACATGTATCAGGTGGGGCAAAAAGTGTGAAATAAATGCAGACATCAAGCACAGACCTGAGCTTCCATAGTACTAGCACCAAGATGAGGAGTTGCAGTTACATTCTCATGTAAAACTAACTTACTATCCTTTGGTGGCTCCACAGTGAAAACATCAAGTGCCGCCTGCAAATCTATTTTTACATCAATGCAGATAAGCTATGGAAAAAAGCCTATTTTATAGTTTAATCCAGGACGGGAAAGGGAATATTGATGTTAAACTCCCAACTGCCAGACAGATATGAATATCAACAAAATACACAGAAAGAAACAGTTCAAAAAATAAGTTCATCATGTTTATCCAAGACCTGTGCCACAATTCCTGCATCAAGTGCCCTGACCAAAGCATCTTCATCAATCACTCCCCCGCGAGCAACGTTTACAATTCGCACTCCCTTTTTCATCTTTGCAAAAGTTTCATCATTTAGGATCTTGTTAGTTGCAGGAGTAAGGGGCATGTGAAGTGAGATAAAATCTGCAGAAGCAATAGCTTTATCAAAGCTAACGAGCTCCAACCCAAGGGCACGTGCACGATCAGCAGGGGCATATGGATCATGAGCAATAACATGCATGCCAAGCCCCTTAGCTCGCCTGGCAACTTCTGATCCAACCTTCCCAAAACCCATCACAGCAAGTGTTTTTCCAACTAAGGAGACACCAACATATTTGTTTCTCAGCCACTTCCCTGGAAACCATATCATGGTAAAATTTCAACGGTTATGATCTCCCGATGCAAAAGCAACTAGGATAATTGTGGGAACTATTAGCATCCATAAAATTGTTATAATTGCAATCAACATTATTAACCTACATCAATAAATATATGAAAGAAATAGCAAGATAAAGACCGAATTGGTGGTATTGTCTTTGCCTAGGCAGCAACCCAGCAAGTCTAAGTTGAGGTTTTAATCCCTTTTGTAATCCAAATAAGATGCACATCTAGAAAGGAAAAAGGGTAGTGAAAGAAAATCATCCATAGATGTGATACAACAACAGTGAGACCAAAATGAGGTTGCTGATGTATATCTTAGACCTTCCTGTTTCTTCAAGATACATTATCAGCAGCGATGTGCCAATGCCCACACAAATCTTCATCATTTACAACACTGACATTTCAGTCTCCCAACCAAAAAAAATGAATGAGATTACGAAGGCAGTATTGACACAAAGTAATTACGAAGGCAGTATTGACACAAAGTAATTGCAACAGGTAATAAGCTGTGTTGTCAAAGATGAAAAGCCTAGAAAGTGTAAATCAAAACACAAGTAAAGAAAAATAAAATGAAATTTAAAAAATTAAAAATATACAACGATTCACAAGAATAGCTGTAAGCACAAAAAAGTATTATACAGAAAGAACGGAAAAAACTACAATTTAGTTAAATATTTCAAGAAGAAAAAATCATGCAAGAAGTCCAAAATCGTTCTGAATTTTTTCTCCACTTCAAAGATGTAGCTGAAAATCTAATAAAGGTTTAGTGACAAGTTTTCTCATATGAAATCTTCAATTTCCTATATCTAACAATAACAAATTTATTCAACTATTTGCTTCATTTGATATATCACTTTGCCGGCAATAATTACACTATTTTTGCCAGCTATTTACTGTTCCCTCTTCAAGAGAGAGTTCACGCACATTGAAATGCTCTAGCATTTTAGTGCCTACAAATGAAGTGCCGCCTAAGCAAGGCCTAGTGCAAGCCTGTACTAGTTTGACTGCACCTCACCAAGCCATTAACACCAGTACTATGACCAATTACTCTACAAGAACATAGCTGCATAGCAATGAATTGTTAATCCAAATCTCGTTAAGGCAATCTCATATTCAAACTACATAAATTTCGCAATCATGAAACAAATTAGATTCAGAAAATATCTACATACACAGTAACTCATATACAGATATAAGACGAAATTAGATGTACAATATACTAACCAGCTTTCACAGAAGCATCGGCTTGAGCAACATTTCGAGACATAGCAGTTAGTAGTGCGATACCATGCTCAGCAGCAGCAACAGTGTTAGCAGTCGGCGCATTTACAACAAGGCACCCATGCTCAGTCGCTGCTGCAAGATCGACATTATCAATACCAACACCAGCTCGTCCAACCACTTTGAGCCGTCCACCGGATGACTCAAACACCTCTCTGCTCACCTTCGTTCCACTCCTTACAATCAACGCATCACACAATGAGATCTTAGTGCAGAGTTCCTCAGGAGTCAGATTATAGGAACAATCAACATCGGCAAATTCCTTCAGGAGATTGACTCCTGCCTCGCCGAGTTTTTCGGCTACGAGGACCGTAGGTTTAGCGCCCATAGAGAAGATAACGAAGCGTGGATAGTGACGGTTGGCGAGGCGGGGAGAAACAGCGAAGGCGGAGGTAGAAGCGAGGTGAAGTTTCCATGAGAGAGAGGTGCGTGTGGGTTTGATCGACAGATTCACAGCCGAAGAAGCAGATGCCGCCATTTTTGTAGGAGATTAATACAGAGTGCTAATTCAGTGTGTTGCGAAGAGGAGAAAGTGGTGGAGGCGGACAAAGGATGAAGAAATGAATTTTAATACAGAGGTAAAAGGTGGTAGTGCTTTGTGTTTCGGAAAGACATGAAAAACAATTTCCTAATTTCTTTTCCATCAAAAGAAATCGAAAATTATATTAGTACGTTTTAGACTGTTTATTGTAAATTGTAATTATATTTTTATATAAATATTAAATTATGAAATTAATTATAAGTTATAACAACTCTATTAAAATATAATAATAATAATTTATTTTTAAATTAAAAAATAGTATAAATTATATATGTTTATTTCTCTCCTAAATAGTTGTGTAAATTCATTCTCCTCCGTAGGGGTGTGCAAATAACAAACCGATCAATAAATCGAACCGATAAAAATATTATTGGTTTATTGTTATTGAGTTATTGGGTTAACGATTTTTGAATGATTTTATAATAAAATTTATTGGGTTATTGGTTGGGTTCGATTTTTTCTTATTGGTTTATTGGGTAAACCGATAACCTAATAAGAATATATATATATATATATATATATATATATATAGCTCTTAATTTCTCCTAACAACATTTAGTTAAAACTTGAAGCTTCTCGTAAATTAAAGCACATCATGTAGGATTTTTAGTTGCAACTAAGATTCGAGTATTTTTCATGTTAGTTACTACTATTTCTATTTTATGGGTATTTTCTTATTGGTTAAATCGAAAATCGAACCGTTAAGGACTAAAAATTGATAAACCGAAAATCAGTAAAACATATCTTATTGGTTTGGTTATTGGTTTAGCATATTTATAAACCGAAAATCAATAAACCAAACTGATAATATATAAAATCGAACCGAACCGACCGATGCACACCCCTACTCCCCCGTCTTAATAATTGTGTAGGAGTAAATTATGATTAAAAAAAACTCCCACTTGTAATACTCCTTCTTCTGGAATTGACTTCATCTTCTTCGATCAAAAAACAAAATTCACATAATGAATCAACATCAATATCAATCATAGCTAATATTGATTACATTTTTTATTGTAATAAAAAAAATATCGATATCATACAATTATTAATTAGTTTGTTTCAATATCTACGGTGATAATTTTTCATTCAATATTCATTATACACACTAAAAAAGGTTATGTAACATACAACATCATTTTTCTTATCAATTGTTACATTCATAAAACTCATTTCATACAAATGTGACATATACGAAACTTCATCGATATCAACTTTAATATCAATTACATACATTGAGAACTAAACAAAACATTACTTAAGTATGATTTGAGTATATAAACTGGCTTCAACGAAATTTATTAAACTAATTCATAGATATTATATTATGTACTATTTTGATACACTAAAAACAGTTATAAGAACACATCACTTGTATGTAGAATATAATTTCATAAATTGAGACCCCAAAAATTAAAAATTATTTAAAATATGATTTTGTTATATATAAAATGATTTCAACTTAATCGTCTAAAATAATACATGAAAACTAAATTGTATACAAGTTTTACAAATTAAAAATAAATTATTAACATACAATATTTGTTGGCTATCAATTTTCATATAATAATTTTACCACCAACATTATTGCAATTTCAAAATCCATGAATTAGAAATTAAAGATATTGTACTATAATCCATGATTATTGAGAGATATGGTAAGAAAGAAGGAAAGAGAAGAAAAATATTTGTTTTCCTTTTTAAAAATTTAATATAAATATAATTGAAGAAATAGGAAAAGACATGTTTATTAATAGGTTCCATAATTTTAGTCTACATAATAACTAATTCGAAGATTATTTTAGCAAAAATATAAAAAAAAAAAATTTCTTAATTTTTTTGGTTTTAAATAATTAATTTGTTTTTTCTTTTTTTTCTTTTAAAAGTTTTTATTAGTTGTGATCTAAGAAGTATTCTAATGAGTTGTAATATATAATCTAAGAACATATATTTTGATTTTTTTCCCATTCGTTTTCTGTAGTGAATTACTACAGTCAAACATAAGCTCCCAAATATTCTATTTAGTC
This sequence comes from Capsicum annuum, assembly GCF_002878395.1. Taxonomy (NCBI): domain Eukaryota; kingdom Viridiplantae; phylum Streptophyta; class Magnoliopsida; order Solanales; family Solanaceae; genus Capsicum; species Capsicum annuum. The sequence goes on along the minus strand of NC_061120.1, from coordinate 39,760,610 downwards.
TTTAGTCTAAGTTTCAATTAATTACAATTCATAACCTCTCTTATCAATTAAATACAATCCATAAATTATCTCCTTTATTGTCTTTCTTTCTCTATCTTTTATATCTCTTTCTTATTTTTCTTCTTCTTTAGTTCTTTTCCCTTTTTTTTTTTCTTTTTTTCCTTTTACCTTTTGTTATGTTTTTTCTTTTGTTGTTATTTTTTCTCACTTTTTAAAATTTTATTTTTTTCTTCTTCTTTTTTTTTTTGTTCTTGTTTCATTTTTTGGTCATTTTTTCTCCTTTTTTTTTTTTATGTTTTCATATTTTTTTCTCTCATTTTGTTGTTGGTGTTGTTATATTTTATTTTTTGTATTTATTTGTATCATACTATATATTTTAAATAAAACTTATTATCTATATTTGAATAGTTTAGCCATGAATATGTGTAATTTATCATTTGTACTTGTAAACAAACAAGTATATGGATTAATTATATTTGCTTAAGTCTAAATTATAAAAATATTCAATGTGTCATTCAATGCAAATATATCATTACTATTTGTATGTCAAATTTATCATTTGTATTTGTATAGAAACAAATATCATTTGTATGCATATAGTTCAAATTGTATAAATATGTATCATTTGATACAAATATAACATTTGTATTTATATAATTTAATATTTGTATTTGTATCATTTATCATTTGTATTGTTCAATTTGTGTCAGTAAAATATAATTTGTATCAATGAATATAAATATAAGTGTTTATAAAAAGAAAAATAATAATTCTTTTTTAATTATCTAATAATACAAATGATGTTGTCAACTACAAATTCAAATACAAACAAATGAAAAAAAATTATAAATATAAATATGATATGCAGTCAACTTACAAATATAAAATAGTTCTTTAAAAGTACATCGACAAAAAATAATACAGATACAATTACACATACAAATAAAATAAAATCATAAAACTCAACAAATCCAATCTGCAGTCATCTACAATAAAATACAAATTTCTTTAAAATACAAATATAAATTGTTTAAAATATAAATGATGATGTGAACTATAAAATACGAGTACAAGTGCGAATTCTATAATACAAATACAAATGTGAAGTATAAAATATAAAAATACAAATGCAAATACAAGAACGGACTATAAAATATAAATATATCAACGAATACAAAAATATAAATGATAATGCAAATACAAATATAATAAGCAATTGTGTTATTTTCGTAATCATCCATGGCTGGTGCTCGATGTAGCCATATTTTTTAAAAATATAAAAAAATATAAAATAAAACAAAAAGACGAGAAAGGAAAAAAATACAAAAATGAAAAAAAAGAAAAAAAAAGAAATAGAAGCTAGAGACAGAAAAGAGAAAAAAAAAACAAAAAGAAAAGAAAGATATGGAAAAAAAAACAGAATAAGAAAAGAAATATAAAAAAGACCAAAAATAAAAAAATCAAGAAAAATAAAAAATAAGAAAGAAAAAATACAAAAATCAAAAAATAGAAAAAATAGAAAAGAAAAAAAAAAGAAAGAGAAGAAGAGAGAAGAAAAAATTGAAAAAGAAAAAAGGAAAACTAAAATTGAAAAAAGAGAAAAGGAGAAAGGGAAAAAAATGATGGTGAATACAAATATAATGAGCGGCTATGATATTTTCGTCATCATCCATGGCTTGTACTCGATGTAGTCATATTTTTTAAAAATATAAAAAAAATATATAAAATATAAAATATAGCCAAAAAAATGAGAATTTTTTTTTTAAAGAAAACAAATTAAAAAAAGAAGAAGAAGAAGAAGAAAAGAAAAAAGAAAGAGAAGTAGAGGTTAGAGATAGAAGAGAGGGAAAAAATGAAAAAAGAAAAAAGAAAGAGAAATAGAGGCTAGAGATAGAAAAGAAAAATAGAGGCTAGAGATAAAAAGGAGAAATAAAAAAAGTCGAAAAAGAAAAAAAAATAACAAAGAAAAGAAGAAGAAAGAGAGACTATGAATCATATTTTGAAAGTTAGACTAGAAACACTTTTATTTTGCTGAAACATAGGTTATTTTCTATTAGTGTCCTTTTTATATCACGTTTGCTTATTTGTCTTGAATAAAATTTGTATGATTGAAGAAGCTTCTTTAAAAAAAGTTTATAAGTGATCAAAACATATCCTTCCTCCCCCTATTGAATAGAAAAAGGCTAATAATTTTTTTTGAATTTAAAATTATCCTCTAAGTTAACAGAAATATGACATGAAATTAATTAAATCAGTAATCCTTTTTTAATGATAACTATGACCCTAAACACTCCGATCAACTAATTAATAAAGTATGTAAAAAATACATAAATTGTGTACATTTATACACACACACTATTAATGTAAGCCTTAAGCACAAAAAAGATTTCTATTTATTAGTCTAAGCCACTACTAGAGAAAATGCTTGGCAGGATCTCAAATTGGACAACTAAATTCTTATCATATGTTGGACAGGCGCAGTGAATTAAGAGTGTATTGTTTTCAATCCAAACCTTTTGGGCTCAAATTTTCTTGCTACCTAAGAAGTTCATACAAATGATTGAGTCTGTTTGTAGAAGGTTTTTGTGGACCGGTGGAGTTGAGATATCAGAAAAAGCACTGATGGCTTAGGAAAAATTATGCTATCCTAGATCTGCCGGGGGGGCTAAACATCCTTAGCATTCCGCATTAGAACAGAGCAGTCATATGCAAGTTACTGTGGAATCTTTGCAAAATGAAAGACAAACTTTGGGTTAAGTGGTTGCATATCTACTATGGTAAAGGTAGATCTGGTTGGGATCTAGAAGGTAAAAATGCATCTCGGGTAATCAGGAAAATCTTAAAATCCAAAGTGTATATGATAAATGCAAGAATTCAGGAACCAGACCTAGTATAAATGGAGAAGTTTTTCATTAAAAAGATGTATATTCAGCCGAGGGGACAATTTTCAAAAGTACCTTCGAGGAAAATAGTATACAACAACTATGGTTCAACTAAATGGATTTTTATCCTTAGGATCATCATTTGCAATAGGGTGATGACAAGAGATAGGATTGCTATTTGGGGGATTATTAATGATACAATTTGTCCGTTGTGTAAGCAAAAACATGAAAGTGTGGCAAACTAATTTTTTAAGTGTGTGGTCTCCTCCACAATTTGAAAAAGGATACTAGGTTGGCAAGGAATAACAAAACATCCCATGGAGTGGTGTGAGGAATTGAAATGGGCAATCACATTCCATAAAGGCAGAAGTGCAACTACAGAAGTGTACATAATATGTATGGCCTGTACTACATACCATATTTGGTTGAAAAAAATGCAAGAATTTTTTCGACAGAAGCAAAGAATTATCGGAGCCATGGTCAAGAAAATTGCGTAGGATGTGCATATACGAGATGTAACTTGACTGGGAGTGAAATAAAAGTTAGATAGTTTGAATTTCTATCCTTAGATGTGTAGTTGTTGATGTAGTAGGGTGGTCAGTTAGTAAGGGCTAAAGCTTGTTGCGTAAGCCTAATTTGTTTCTTTCTCTTCTTTTTTTGAGCTGTATAATCCTTACTTGGTGAATAAAATTTTTCAGTTATTTGCCAAAAAAAAATGTCATATTATGTATATCTCAGTCGTGCTAATAAACTAGTTGGTCAAATAAAATATTTAGGTAACCATTAATCTTAATACAAAAAATTTCCAGTTAGATAGTTTAATTATTTGAAATTTAAGAACATACATTATAACGGTTGAGCAAAAATAAAATGTGTCAAATATTTTAGAAATTCTTCTAATTACTAAAACAAAAGAAGTATCACCTAAAAACAAAAGAGAAAAGACATCAAACACCCCCTAAACTTGTTCTCAAAATTTACTTTAGCACTTTAACTTTATGGATAATTATTTATCCCTCTAAACAACTTTCAGTGAATTAAATACACCCTAAAAATATAATACTACTCTCACAATGAAAAGTATATTACACACGTCACACGTCAGCGCCATGTCAATGCCACATCGGAGTCACGCAGAAAAATATATTTTAAAAATAGTTTTATATATATATATATATATATATATATATATATATATATATATAAAATTCTTCTTAGAAAAAAGAAATTCTTTCTTCTTCCCCCCCCCCCCCCCCACTTCACCCGCAACACACATATAGAGGCTTTTTTATCTCTCATATTTCTTAGAACCCTGATGTGTCATGGTTTCATGGAACTTTCGATGCTTAAAATAAAAAAATTGACATGACCTGAATCAGGACCTTGTCGTAATAGGCATATTAAACCCAACAAGGACCGGAGATCACCCCATTACCCAAGCCAACCAACCAACATATACCCTGAGTTGGATAAATTCTGAACATATAACAAGATAGAGTGTCTAGCAACCCCAAGACTTTGGGATAGGTTCATGACCATGACCAACCCAAACAAATCAAACCATCAAATATCAAACCAACAACCATAACACAATAACCAAATCTATATCCATTCATAATGTACCCAAGTCTACAGCTTATCCATATAAAGCCTCTAATAATAAACCAAGAATATCTGCTCAGGATATGCCCCCGACCATAGCCCAAAACCAATATCCAAGTCTAAACCAATAAAGACATAAGAAAATTCAAGAGAGAAATAGATCCTTCTGAAGTATGGAAGATCACCATTTCAAGTCAACACAACCTGTTCTCGAGTCCAATAACAGAGTTAGAGGTATAGTATGACCAACACCTGCATCGCGTGGAGATACAACATCGAAGACGGTTAGCGATTGGAGCACTAGCATGTAATTCAAGTATAAGGATAAAATAATGCCAATAGTTTAAAACCAATCAATCAATGCATATACCAATGCAATACATACATATGCATATACATATACATATGCATATACATATACATATGCATATACATATACATATACATATACATATACATATGCATATGCATATACATATACCATAGCAGGATAGTGAACTAGATTAGCATGAACTTTGAAATCATTAACCAAATTTAGGTAGCATAACCATCATAGAACAAGGCACCCACGGGCAATATGTAATACCCCATGATTTTTCCTAGCTTAAATTCATCCTTAGAGTGTAAAAAGATAGTTTTCAAAATAAATACTATTTATTTGGTGTGGAATTCCTTAGATTTGGACTTTCCATTGCGTAGAAAATTGAATTAGCTTTCCAGCGATATAAGATTCTCTTAAATCCGATAACCGAGTAAGAAGTTATGGTTATTTTAAGTTCCAGTCGTAAAATACCGTGATTTGGGCCCTTAGCGCATCACAGATAAGCATAAAAATCACAATTTTCAATTTTCAGTGAAACTCCATGATTTTGGCACATCGCGGGGAGGCCTAATTTCCCGTTTGGCAATTTCCAATGAGACCTCATGATACTAGCGTGTCGCGCCAGTGGTCAAAATAACAAACTAAACGGCTCCGCATTGTGGAGTGTTGTGATGAAAGCTCAGTTCCCGCTCATCCATTTCCAGTGAGCCACCGCGATAGTGGTGCATCACGGTGGCCACCCATATTGAGAAAATATACGTTTTCTAGTTTTGCATAAACGTTTAAAGGGGTATTTTGGTAAATCTCCAACCCCCAATCCGCCTAAAAAACAAAAGATTAATCATATTCCAAGAACTTTGTGCTCTTTATTCACCATTCTATTCAAAAACAAAACCCTAGAAATCAAAAGCTCCTTCTCCAAGAAACCCAAATTCCTCCATTAATTTTTTAAGAAAATTCGAAACTAAGGATTCCCAATACATGAACTCTAAGAATTCATCTCCAATGCATTAATAGGAATCCAAGATTCGAGTTTCTCATCAAAGATCATCAATTTAAGGTATGTGGGGTTTGAACAAGGATAATTCTTTCATCCTTGTGCCCAAAATTTTACTTTAATTATTAATTTACTGCAATTTATGAGTATAATTAAAGGTTTATAGCTATTATCATTATTTGTAAGATTTTAAGATTTTCCATGATTTAGAAGTTGAATTACATGATTATATTTATATTTCTATACATTGTGCAGTAATTTCCAGATTTTATGATGAATTATAAGTGTTTATATTATCAAGCATGAATTTTTAAATGTTTTAACATGAGATTGTTGCATGGGTCATTATGTCCTAACTAAGATTTCTATTTCAAGATTATTTATACTATAAACACCCTCAGATAAGATTATTCTCAGATTATTGATAAAGATTTGACCTTTTGGTCCTAAGCTAAGATAAAGAATCCACTTTGTTTAGATAACTTGATATTTAAAAAAAGAAAAGCATAATTAGTGTTCTTGTAAACCCTTGTGCTATTTTAAAGTGGATTTCTTAAGATTTTGAGCATAATAATGGGAGTAGTATTTAACACCAAAATGGGTAGGTTACTACGGTTTCATATCCTAGAACTATGTGCCAACGCAGGATTTAGATTTATTTCCACTTCTACGTGGATGACTCAGATTATGATCACTTAAGATAGAAGTTCTATTTCAATGGCAAGGGTAGAACAACCCTACCTAATCGAGGTCAGACGTGGGACTCCATGGATGCTTACATAGTGTATTTCAGTTAGAAGAACCTCCTAATAAGATGTCCCCTACTCTTCAACAGTCTATTGATTTAAAGATTTAAGATAAAAGCATATGTTTTGAAAGTTATGGTCTTAAGACTATAAGCCCCAAGATAAGCTATTTTATAGACTTTAGATCTAAGTGTAATGGATCACAAGATTTACATTATATGTTTTCTTATTTATGATTTATGATCTTTCAATTTCAGATTACTCAAGCCTGTATGAGTCATTTACATTTAGCATGCATGAATTTTATAAACTGTGCTGATGTTGTTTACTTATTGCATACACCTCCATATACTTAGTACATTCTTAAAATACTGATCCACATATATGTCTATGTGCTACATTGTCTTATAATATAGGTTTAGGTGCTCAATCTCAGCAGCGTAAGTGATCTTGGAGCATTTCTTCTACATTCTTGCAGTTGGTGAGTCCTCATAGTTTGGGGGCTTAGTTGTTTACACTTTCAGTTTATTAGCAGATGTTTCTCATTTTATTTTAGACAGTTGGAGTCAACTGGGGCCTGTCCTAGTGACTCTCTAGATTCAGATAGTAGAGGCTTGTCAGATTACCAAATTTAGTATTCAGATTTTATTCTAGTACTTAGATTTTTAGTATTTGCTTTATCAGAATTTTGAGATTAGTATGATTCAGATATACCCAGATGATTTAGACAGTTTTCTTTATATATTATGACTTTTCATTTATATTTTCCCTTATTTTATAGTTCTGATTTAGAAAAGACAGCCAGGGTTAGCTCAGGATTACTTGTAGTTTAGAGCACCATATAGCCTCCCGGGGATCAGATTTTAGGGCGTTACAAACTTGGTATCAGAGCCTAAGATTTAGAGAGTCCTAGGGAGTTAGAAAAGCCGCATTACATAGAGTCTTGATCATCGGTGTGAAGCACTCCACATCTAAGAGCAAGAGGCTATGGAGCATTTAGGAAATCATCTCTTCTTTCATGATCTATCGTGCACTCATTATCTCCATCTGCTTCTAACTCATGCTTTCATATAATAGAAAATGCCTCCTCGTTGAGCTAACGCCCGCAGAAATAATAACCAGCACCTCAGCCCGCAGATCCTTTAAATGAGAATGTGTCACATACAGAGTTTCGGGTAGCCTTTCATGATCTAGCTCAAGCTATGGCAGCTAATATTCAGGGTAACTGTCAGTCCACACTCCTATTTCAGTAAGATGGAGACTTAGCCACGGCCAGGATCCTAGATTTTATGAGAATGAACCCACTAGAATTCTTTGGGTCAAAAGCAGATGAGGATCCACAGCTTTATCTGGATGAGGTATAAAAGATCACCTAAATTATGCATGTTTTTGAAAAGGAGAGTGTATAATTGGCATCCTATAGGCTTAAGGATATTGCTTATGATTAAGTGGTGATATGTAAGAAAAGAGAGAGATCAAATAAGAGAGATAGAACAGGTAGTTTGATTATGGTTAGAATAGGTCTGGAAGAGAAAATCGTTCGCAGTTTTAGAATTGTTGATCTATACCTGCACCTTCTTCAGCTAGTGCTCCTACACCCAGAAATAGGCAAAAATAGTAAGGTAAGTCTTCTATGTCCATATCTCAGAATAGTATGAGTAGGAAGCCTAATCATCCCCCATGTTCTAAGTGTGGTAAGAATCATAGAGCTGAATGTCTGTGGGGACAGAAGGGTTGTTATGGTTGTGGCCAGCAGGGTCATGAAATTAAAGAGTGCCTGTATGCTAGACGGGGTAATAGAGATGTTCGTACTCAGACTTAGGCTAATAGAGCACCTGCTCCTCTAGGTTGCCCAGCTCTTCCTAGGGCGCATTATCCAGTACCGGTGACGGTCAGTTCTAGAATCGATTTTATGCCCTACCATCCCCTCAGGAGCAGGAGAATTTACCTGATGTTGTGACTAGTATGCTTCGTGTCTTTTATTTTGATGTTTATGTGTTTTTAGACCCTGGGTTGAGTTTCTCTTATATGACCCCGCTAGTTGCTGTGAATTTTGAGACAAGTTTTGAAAAGATACCTGAACCTTTCTTGGGTTCTACCCTAGTAGGTAAGTCAGTTGTTTCTAAAAAAATATATAAAAAGTGTCCTATCATTGTCCTTTATAAATTTATGTTATTAGACTTGATAGAGTTAGATATGGTTGATTTTGATCTTATTCTTGGTATGGATTGGCTCCATTCTTATTATGCTTCTATAGACTGTCACACCCATGTGGTGAAATTTCAGTTCCCAGATGAGCCAGTGTTTGAGTAGTTAGGTAATTTAATGTCTCTCAAGAGTCATTTCACATCTTACCTTAAGGCCAGAAAGTTGATATCCAAAGGTTCCATTTATCATCTAGTTTAAGTCAAAGAAATAAAGTCTAAGACTCCAACACTTCAGTCCATCCAAGTGGTCAATGAGTTCCCTGATGTTTTTCCAGAAGATCTCCCAGGGGTACCTCCCGATAGAGAGATAGAATTTGGTATTGACCTTTTCCTGGATACTCAGTCTATTTTTATCCCTTCTTACCGTATAGCTCCCATAGATCTTAAAGTGTTGAAGGAGTAACTCAAAGATCTTCTAGATAAACGTTTCATAAGGCCTAGTGTTTCTCTATGGGGTTCTCTCATCCTATTTGTGCGAAAGAAAGATGGTTCTTTGTTGTGCATCAACTATCGTCAGCTAAATAAAGTTATAGTCAAGAACAAGTATCCTCTTCCTATAATTGATGACTTATATGATCAACTCCAAGGTGCAAGTAATTTCTCAAAGATAGACCTTAGATCCGGCTATCATCAGCTTAAGGTAAGGGAATATGATATTCCAAAGACAGCCTTTAGAACCCGTTATGGTCATTTTGAGTTTCTAGTCATGTATTTCGGGCTAAACAATGCCCTAACAACTTTCATGGATCTTATGAATCGAGTTTTTAAAAAGATTCTAGACATTTTTATCATAGTATTCATTGATGGCATCCTTGTGTACTCCCGTAGTGAGGATGACCATGTAGATCATCTTAAAATTGTCTTGCAAACTCTTAGAGACCATCAATTGTTAGCCAAATTCATCAAGTGTGAATTTTGGCTAAGATCAGTAGCCTTTATTGGTTATATTATTTCTGCCGATGGCATTAGAGTCAATCCCCAAAAGGCAGAAGCCGTAAGAAATTAGCCTAGACCTATCTCTTCGTCAGACATTATAAGTTTCTTGAGTCTAGCTGGTTATTACCGCTATTTTGTTAAAGGTTTCTCTTATATCGTGTCTCCTATGTCTAGATTGACCCAAAAGAAAGTTAATTTCCTATGATCAGATTCCTACGAGAAGAGTTTTCAAGAGTTGAAGACTCGACTCACTTCAACCCCAATTCTAGCATTAATTGATGATACTGACAGCTTTGTTGTTTATTGTGATGCCTTTAGAGTTGGTTTGGGTTATGTGTTGATGCAGAGAGGTAACGTCATAGCCTATGACTCTAGACAGTTGAAGCCTCATGAAAAGAATTACCCAACCCATGATATGGAATTAGCTGCTGTGGTGTTTGCTTTGAAAATATGGAGACATTATCTGTCTGGTGTGCATGTTGATGTGTTCACAAACCACAAAAATTTACACTATATGTTTACTCAGAGGGAGTTGAATCTCTGTCAGAGAAGGTGGTTGGAGTTGTTGAAGGACTATGTTATGAGTGTGTTGTATCATATGGGCAAGGCCAATGTAGTAGAAGACGCCCTTAATAGGTTTTCTATTGGCAGTGTTGCTCATGTGGAGAATGATAAGAAAGAGTTAGCTCGAGAAGTTCATCGTTTGGCTAGATTGGGTGTTAGGTTAGTTGATTTAGCTGAAGGGAATGTTTGGGTTAAGAGTAGTTCCAAATCTTCTCTAGTTTCGGAAGTGAAGGAGAATCAAGATAAGGATTCTAGTTTGGTCAAACTGAAGGAGTCAGTTAAAGACCAAAAAGTAGAGGCTTTCTCCCAAGGAGGAGATGGTGTGTTAAGATACCAGAATAGATTATGTGTGCCTTGTGTTGATGAGTTGAGACAGAGAATTATGGATGAGGCGCATGGTGTGCATTATTCTATCCATCCAGGAGCTACCAAAATGTACCGCGACTTACGAGAAATCTATTGGCGAAGTGGAATGAAGAGAGATATAGTAAAGTTTGTAGCAAAGTGTACAACTTGTCAACAGGTTAAGGTGGAACACCAAAGACCTAGTAGTATATTGCAAGAGTTTGGTATCTCTACTTGGAAGTGGGAAAAGGTGAATATAGATTTTATGACTGGTTTACGCCAATCGCGACATCATCATGATTCGAGTTGGGTTATTATAGATAGATTGACTAAGGTAGTGCATTTTCTGCCAGTTCACTCGTCTTATACAACTGAGGATTATGCTAAGTTGTACATCCGAGAGTTAGTTAGATTGCATGGGGTTCCCTTTTCTATCATCTCAAATAGGGGTACTCAGTTTACTTCCCAATTTTAGAGAACTTTTCAGAAGGGTCATGGTACCTAAATTTATCTTAGCCCAACTTTCCACCCTAAGACAGATGGTCAAGCAAAGAGGACCATCCAAACTCTAAAAGATATATTGATGGCATGCACTCTTTATTTCAAGGGTAGTTGGGATGAGTATTTGCCATTGATTGAGTTTGCTTATAATAACTACTATCATTCTAGTATTCAGATGGCTCCATTTGAGGCTCTTTATGGGAGGAGATGTAGATAACCCATACGTTGGTTTAAAGTGGTTGAGGCCGCTTTGTTTGGGCCTGACGCAGTGTTTGAAGCTATGGAGAAAGTTAAGTTGATTAGAGAAAGATTAAAAACAACCCAGAATCGTCAGAAGTACTACGCGGATGTAAGAAGAAGGTACCTTGAGTTTGAGGTTGGTGATCTAGTATATCTGAAGATTTCACCCCTGAAAGGGGTAAAGAGATTTGGCAAGAAGGGAAAGCTTAGTCCCTGATATATTGGCCATTTGAAAATTGTGAGTCGTGTTGGGAAAGTAGCTTATGAGCTTGATTTTCCCACAAATTTGTCAGTCGTTCATCCTGTGTTTCACATCTATATGCTTAAGAAGTGTATCAGTGACTCCACTGTTGTAGTTCCTTTAGAAAGATCAGATATTCAGAACAACCTTTCTTACAAAGAGATTCCTATCGAGATTTTAGATCATCAGATCCGTAGACTAAGGAACAAAGAAGTTCCATTGGTCAAAGTTCTTTGGCGGAATTAGTTTGTTGAGGGCTCCACTTAAGAAGCAGAAGCAGGATATGCGAGCCAAGTACCCTCACTTTTTCTCCGCAAACTCAGATGTAGCCGAAGGTAACACTTTTCCTTAATTTAATTCTTTTCTAATCATACGTTACATCCAGCTATATAGTTGCCCTCATGTAAGTTAATGCACTCAGAGATTACACAGAAGCTCGGAATAATTTAGATTCAGACTCACAGTTTATTTCAGTTATGCATGCTACCTTATATTCTCAGATTCCTCAGAAATTTCAGCATAACAAGCCACATTTGAGGATGAGTATTTCTAAGGGGGAGATAATTTAATACCCCATGATTTTCCTAGCTTAAATTCATCCTTAGAGTGTTAAGGGATAGCTTCCAAAACAAATACTATTTATTTGGTGTGGAATTCCTTAGATTTGGACTTTCCATTGTATAGGAAATTAAATTAGCTTTCTAGCAATATAAGATTCGCCTAAATCCAGACACTAAGTAAGAAGTTATGGCTATTTTAAGTTCCAGTCATAAAATACCATGATTGTGGCACTTAGAGCGTTGCGGAGAAGGCTAAAAATCATAATTTTCAATTTTTAGTGAAACTCCATAATTTCGGCACATTGCAGAGAGGCCCAATTTCCCATTTTGCAATTTTTAGTGAGACCTCACGATACTGGCGCATCGTGCCAGTGGTCAAAATGACAAACTAAAGGGCCCCGTGAATGTGGTGCGTCGCGGTGAAAGCCCAGTTCTTGCTTGTCCATTTCCAGTGAGTCATTGTGGTAGTGGCGCATCGCGGTGGCTATCCAGATCGGGAAAATGTACATTTTCCAGTTTTGTATAAACATTTAAAGGGGGTATTTTGGTAAATCTCCAACCCCAATCCGTCCAAAAAACAAAAGATTAATTGTATTTCAAGCACTTTATGATCTTTATTCACCATTCTTTTCATAAACAAAACCTTAGAAATCAAAAGCTCCTTCTCAAAAAAACCCAAATTCCCCCATTAATTTTCCAAGGAAATTCAAGACTAAGGATTCTCAATACAAGAACTCTGAGAATTCATCTCCAAAGCATCAATTGGAATCCAAGATTTGAGTTTCTCATCAAAGACCATCAATTAAGGTATGTGGGGTCTGAACAAGCATAATTCTTTCATCCTTATACCCAAAACTTTACTTTAATTATAAATTTACTGTAATTTATGAGATTTTCCATGAAATTCAAGTTAGAATTTTTATCCATTATCATTATTTGCAAGATTTTGAGATTTTTCATGATTTAGAAGTTGAATTACATGATTATATTTATATTTCTATGTATTGTGTAGTAATTTCCAGATTTTATGATAAATTGTAAGTGTTTACATTATCAAGTATTAATTTTTAGATGTTTTAACTTGAGATTGCAGCATGGGTCATTATGCCCTAATTAAGATTTCTATTTCAAGATTATTTGTGCTATAAGCACCCTCAGGTAAGATTATTCTCAGATTATTGATAAAGATTTGACCTTTTGGTCCTAAGCTAAGATAAAGAATCCACTTTGTTAAGATAACTTGAGATTTAAAGAAAGAAAAGCATAATTGGTTTTCTTGTAAACCCTTGTGCTATTTTAAAGTGGATTTCTTATGATTTTGGGCGTAAGAATGAGAGTAGTATTTAGCACCAAGATGGGTAGGTTACTACGGTTTCATACCCCATAACTATGTGCCAACGTATGATTCAAATTTATTCCCATTTCTACGTGGATGACTCAGATTGTGATCACTTAAGATAAAAGTTCTATTCCATTGGCAAGTGTAGAGCAACCCTACCTAACGGGGGCCAGACGTAGGACTCCATAGATGCTTACATGGTGTATGTCAGTTAGAAGAACCTTCCAATAAGATATTCCCTACTCTTCAACAGTCTATTGATTTAAATATTTAAGATAAAAGCATATGTTTTGGAAGTTATGGTCTTAAGATTTTAAGCCCTAAGATAAGCTATTTTACAGACTTCAAAACTAAGTGTAATGGCTCACAAGATTTACATTATATGTTTTATTATTTATGATTTATGATCTTCCGATTTCAGATTACTCAAGCCTGTGTGAGTCATTTACATTTAGCATGCATGAATTTTCTAAATTGTGATGATGTTGTTTACTTATTTCATGCAAACCCATATACTTAGTACATCCTCAAAGTACTGATCTATATATATGTCTATGTGCTATATTGTTTCATTATGTAGGTTTAGGTGCTCAATCTCAGCAGCGTGAGTGATCTTGGAGCATCTCTTCTACATTCTTCCAATCGGTGAGTCCTCATAGTTCGGGGACTTAGTTGTTTACACTTTTAGTTTATTAGCAGATGTTTTTTATTTTCTTTCAGATAGTTTGAGTCAATTAGAGCCTGTCCTAGTGACTCTCTAGATTTTGATAATAGAGGCTTGTCGGACTACCATTTTATTATTCAAATTTTTATTCTGGTACTTAGATTTTCAGTATTTGCTTTATCAAACTTTTGAGATTAGTATGATTCAGATATACCCAGATGATTCAGACAGTTTTCCGCATATATGATGACTTTTCATTTATATTTTCCCCTATTTTGTGCTTCAGATTTAGAAAAGGCAGCTTGGCTTAGCTCAGGACTACTTGTAGTTTAGAGCACCGTGTGGTATCTTGGGGATCAGATTTTAGGGCGTTACACTATATGAGCCCATCTCTCACCTAGCTGGAAGGGCCTAAGTGTGTGTAGCCGCATGAACTAGAGAATATACAAAACCGTATATGCCTTTATGGGGACTCAAACCACCCGGCATAATCAAGGTGGCTTAAGCACCAATAGATGTAGTAAGGGGGACTCAAACCTCCCTTTTCATTTGTTCATTCGGGGGGCTCGAACCACACGATAAAAAAAATACCTGCACTGGCTAGCACGGTTTCCAGTGTTAATCCTTCGAACTCTACCTTCATTGCCCAGCTACATATCCCTCTTTAAAGCCTAATTTAAAACCACCATTTCACACATGCAACTATTTAGCCAATTACTCACTAAAGGCGCTTCATGGGTATTATCATACCAATACTACTTGCAAGTTTATGTATGCCATTACCTTCACCAATTAACTAGTAGAGGGTGTGATCCTTAGAGGAAATCCTTGCATTCCAGAACTACGTAGCCAGTGTAGGTTAAGACATGAAACCTGCAAGTTGAGGGTTAATGAGGTATTTTAACCTGCCAGATGAGGGTTCCACCATTCTCATTAGAGTACCTACCAGATGAGGGTAACTCTCTAGTGTCTTTACCCATGGCACGATACTGACACCCTTCCAACTGGGGTCACAGGTTGGACCCCCACTCAGTTATTTTATTTGGGGCATGTCGATTAGATGATTACCTCCTACATTTTCAGTCGCCGTCGTAAGAATAGAACTTAGTTCAATTCTACAAAATCAGGACTGTTAAATACAATCAATCAGTATTAGTAACTCAGTTATAAGTAACTTTAGATATCAGTTACTCAGTATCAAAACTCAGGAATTAGCTTCAGACAAGCTTAGTCATAGTATTTATTTATATGAACATTAGTGCATACTCAGTATTTACAGAAGTATCTGTTATACATGTTCTCTCATATTTAGTTACAATATCTTACAGTTAGTTATTATTCATGCACATGTACCCTTGCATTTAGCCTTACCTCATCTAGTATACCTATATATTTCACATACTGATGCATACTCTTTCTTTGCACTATGATGTCTTATATCATAGGTTTGGACGCTCAAGTTCCTGACTGCACATAGATAGACTTAGATTCAGCCAGCAACAGTAGATTAGCAGTGAGTCCTCATCATTCAATGATATTCTTTTATTTTATTATTTCAGTAGACTCAGTATTTTAGTAGATAGAGTTAGTTGGGGGATTATCCCATCAACTCCACTTTTAGACAGTTTCAGTTAGAGGCTTTTAAGACTAGTTTTTAGATAGTGTACAGTTTTATAGCTTGTTATTTCAGATGATATAATTTATCAGTATTTTAGATATTTTGAACCTTATGGCATTTCAGCCTATTATTCCACATTTATTATAGTATCATGTTTCAGTGCTCACAATAGATATCAGTCATGGGTTAGCTTGTGGTCCTTCGAGGTCGTAAACACTGTGTAGCATCCAGGGTATAGACTTAGGGCGTTACAACTTATGTCGTGATCCTTAAGAAATTCAAGCCACCACCTCTTCCAAATGTTCAGATCCTTCTACATAAACACATACTGTAAGATTTTATGGTCTGAATAGATATCCACATACACCTCATATTTTAATGGAGCCAAATTTTTAACGCAAAGACCACAACCACCAATTCTAATTCATAAGTTGGGTAATTCCTCTCATGAACCTTAAGTTTCTTGAAAGCAAGAGACACAATTCTACCATGCTGTATTAAGACATAACCCAGTCCCACACGAGACACATCATAATACATAAAAAACCCATTAGTACCCTCGAGCAGTGTCTAAACTAGCAAAGAAGTTAACCAATCCTTCAATTTTTCAAAACTACACTTGCAATTATCAGACCATAAATAATTAACCTTTTTTTGAGTCAACTTCATCCGTAGAGCAATAATAGATGAAAAACTCTCCACAAACCTCCTATAATACCCAGCCAAACCCAAGAAGCTTCTAATATCGGTTGGAGTCGTGGTTTAGTCTACTTCTTAACTACCTTAACTTTTTGTGGACCCACCTTAATCCCCTCACTAGAAAAATATTCCCAAGAAAGGTCACAACACTTAACCAAAATTTACTTAGAAAATTTTGCATAAAATTTCCGGTCCTTAAGAGCTTACACAACACAATTCGGAGGTAATTGACATGATTTTCCTCACTCTTAGAGTACATCAAGATGTCATTAAAGAAGACAATAACAAACAAATCCATAAATTGCCTAAACACTCCATTCATAAAATCCATGATAGAAGCCATAACATTGGTCAACCCAAATGACATAACTGGAAACTTATAATGGTCACACCGAGTTTGAAAAGTAGTCTTGGTAATATCAACCTTCCAAATTTTGAGCTGATAATAGCCCTAACAAAGATCAATCTTAGAGAAACACTTAGCACCCTGAAGCTGATCGAAAAGATCATAAATCCTAGAAAGAAGATACTTATTTTTCACTGTGACCTTATTCAATTGATGATAGTCTATGCATATCCGAAGGGTTCCATCTTTGTTTTGCACAAAAAATATCGGGGCACCCCATGGAGAAACACTAGGACAGATGAAATCCTTGTCAAAAAGATCTTTTTATTGCTCTTTTAGCTACTTTAATTCAGCCAGAGACATTTTATTAGGAGGAATGGAAATAGAAGGGTATTCAATATAAGATCAATCCCAAAATATATCTCCCTATCAGGAGGAATTCTAAGAAGTTCATTAAGAAAAACTTTAGGAAACTCATTAACCACAGGGACAGATTGCAACGAGGGAGTCACAAAATCAGTATCCTTAACCCACACTATATGACATAGACATCCCTTGGAAATTAACTTCTAAGCTATAAGATAGGAAATAAACCTCTCTTTAGGTACTAAGGAACTCCTCTCCCATTTAATCATAGGTTCATTAGGAAAATGGAAACTGACCTTTCGGGTCTTACAATCTAGAGAAGTATAGCATGAATAAACCCAATACATCCCCAATATTACACCAAAATTCACCATATCAAGTTCTATCAAATCCTTCAATGTCTCCCCATGAAAGATGGATACCATATTACCCCTATAGATTTTTCTAGCATTAATTGAACCACCCATTGGAGAAGACATAGAAAAGGACCAAAAATACTTTTAGGACTAAAACTAAAATGTAAAACCACATAAGAGGTCACATAATATAGGGTAGAACCTCGATTAAGCAAACAATAAACATCATGAGAGAAAAGCTGCAACATACAAGTAACAATATCTAAGGATGCCTTGAATTCCTAATGAGTAGCGAGTGCATAGAGGTGATTCTAGCTAGTGCCAGTACTAGAAGTGGTGCCCTTAGGTGCAGGAGCCGAAGAAGTGGCATTAGAAACCTTATTAGCTATAGTGATAACTTTTGTCGAAGGATAATCTTGCTGTATATGACCAAGTTGACCATAATTATAACATTGATTTATCCACTCCTCACAACATCCATGATGAAGCTACCCATAAAATTGACATGAAGGGTAAGGTAGGGTTGACTGAGCTCGACTAACCTGAGATTGGGCACCTTATGCCTTAGGACCACTGCTAGCCTAAAAACGACGATCCCCATAAGGCTTAGGATAAGGAACACTAGCGGTCGAATAAGAATTTCCCTTATTCTTATGCTTGGTCCACTGTCTACCATCTCTCTCACTGTTCTGCTGATTTAAACCCTACTTTGAATATCTAAACTTCTTGCTCTACCTCTTTTCCATCTCTATCTACTTTCTTTTCTCATTCTCTACCTATTGCATGTAAACCACTAGCCTGGAGATATCCATATCATTATTTAACATAGCAACCTTACACTCCAATACCAAATTACGAGATAACCAGAAGAAAATTTCCTCATTTAGGACCTTATATTAGACACTAATTTTGGATCATAGTGGGATAACTGCTAGCTAACATAGCTGCCTTACTCTCCAACAACAAATCATGGGATAACCAGAAGCAAATTTCCTCATTTAAAAGCTCATATTAGACACCAATTTTGGATCATAGCGGGATAACTACTGGAATTTCAGAGCATACTTCTTAACACTTATTTTACCTTGCTTTAAGTCCATAAACTCTTTGGCCTTAGATTTTCTCAACTCTTGATGAAAGAAGTGATCAAGGAAACAACCTGAAAATGCATCCCACATCACTTATTTAGCATTATCACCCCTTATTACTTCCCTCTACTCATACCATTAGTAAGATATATCTTTTAACTAATAGGTAGAAAACTCCACACCCCCTGAATCAGTAGCCTGCGTTACTCTAAAGATCTTATCCATCTTATTAATAAATCCTTGAGGATCCTTCTTAACCTTAGAGCCTGTAAAGGTTGGAAGATTTAACCTCATAAACTGGCCAACTCAAGTAAACTCCATTGAACTAAAAAAAGGACCAACACGATCAGACTGAGAAGACTACGATGCAACTAGTTGATCAAGCATATAAATAGACTAACAGAACTCTATATTAGAGATATTTCCCTGAGGAGACTAGACATAAGTTTCACCATCCCAGAAAGCCTGAGGAGGCCTAGTAGAAATTAGTGGAACCCCACATGAAGAAGTACAGTAAAGAACAGGGACCCTAGACCGGGTCTGTACTCTATGAAAAGGGCAAACTCCCTTTATATTTTCCTCAGGTAGGATAGAGGGTCCAATAAAGTTTTTACAATTGTCAGATATTTGGTAAGGCATGATCTAAAATGCGAGTAAGCTAGGAGTTAGAGAAGTTTCAATATAACTAGACTCTATAACCTGAAATAGAACACAAAAAATGGAAATATTCCTAAATGTCGCATAGTCTCCCCCTAATTAGTGTGGAGATTTACATATAAATCTATAAAATGGACTCTACTCAAAATAGCTTTATGGATGGCCAAAGACACTGAACCATGCTCTGATACCAAGTTTATTATGACCTGACCAGGGCCTGGCCGTGATGGGTATCTCAAGCCCATCATGCAACGGATACCACCCCTTTAGCCTTACCTTAATAGCATATAAATATAAATAACTAAAGTTAATAAAAATAACAATGAGAAGGATAGATGAACGTAGACTCTAAGAATCAAAATAAAACAACTAATCCCACACTTATAACCAATAAAACTCCATTGTGATCGTCGATGCTTGATAGTAATTGCGTCTCTTACGATCATGGTTAACCCATAATAATTGCGAGCTTTGACTAACTTAGGATGGTCATGATTGCTACCCTCAAACCACAATTGCGGTAATTAAGGGTCAATTTCTGCTCCTGCTTTTTTAGATTTTGCACTAACTCTTCACTTTTTGATGTTTTTCAGCTCATTTTACTTCTTTTCTTCTCATCACCTCTATACCTCAAAACTAAGGAATTAGTGCATTCAAATAACAAATTTGTCTCATTAACACCTTTTAACCATAGTAACATACACATATTTGGATGTAAATGAGTGGTAAATTTATCACTCATCAGATAACAGTTTCTTTCATGATTTTCTTTCAAACTTATGGTAAGATTTCTTTGATTTCATGATAGATTCTTAGAAATTAGGGCTTTTAATTCCTAAACTTCAAGGTTTCATTTGAGACCCAATTTGTGTTCCATTTGTGCTTAACTTTTTAAAACATATTCCTTATCTTTCGAGGGACTTCTTGATAGATTTAATTTTGGATTATACTTATGGGCCCTGCAGTTCCGTTCTTGACCCAAATTTGACTCGATCCATTACATGGCAATATGGGTTTTATTTGACTCCTAATGATGCATAGATTATGATTTTGATAGCATATGACACTTTGATATCATGTAGTAAAAATGGATATCTGGTGAATGGTTTTGATAGCATATGACACTTTGAAGGCTTCTATCTACTTTTCTTCACAAGATGATGTGTTTTATATATATATTGCATATGAATGTGAATATTAAGATTGATTATGGGTTGAAAACTGTAACTTAGTCTTGATTATTAAGGTTTAGGGATTAGATGGGTGAATTGAACCTAAGGTGAAATGCTTATTACACTTTTAGGATCCTATTTCCTTCTACATAGATTGAGTTAATTCATAGAATTATTGTGCTATTACGCTAGATTCGGGATGTATCATAAGTAATAGATGAGTGATTAGTATGAATGTCCGTATGTGGACTAATTAGCGACCTTGAAATTGTAATTTATATGGCGTTGACTTAATTGTTCAAGTTCTAGATGTAACTTCTATCGTAGGACTAAATATGGCTTATGTACCTTGTTGAAGTCAATTTAGATACCTTATCCTAGTCCAATGTAGAGTTTTCCTAAATATGGAATTCAAGGATTAGAAGTGGGTTCCTTCGGCCTAGCTTAGGTCAAGACTTGTGTTAGTCCTTGTGGACCTATTTACGCATGTTAGATGTAGTTGAGTATATTGAGCCTTTAGTATAAGGTTAATTCGTGACTTGGTTAATGATGATGGTTTTCCCATCTATGATAATTGGCTTGTAGCGATGATATGGCTTTCAAAGTTTATTTATGATATGGTCTATCGACATACTTAATAGTATAGGCATAGACTTAGTCATGAGATATGGACTATATATGCAGTATGACTTATAGATATGAAATTCCTTATATTTATGATATGCCTTATAGATATAATGTGGCCTATAAATGTTACATGACTCATAGATGTTAGTTATGGACCATAGATATGGGATGCATTATATATAAGATATGCCTCATAGTTATGATATTACTTAAAGATATAACGTGGCCTTTAGATATGAAATGCCTCGTAAATGTGATTTATGGCCTACAGTGAAATTCAAGACGGGGGTGAATTGAATTTTTTTTTATGATTTGACTATTAAATATTCACAGTTGGCTCACCTGGATATTAGTATACTTCAAAAAATAGATCATATTTAAAATAATTAAGCTAACAAATAATTAAACATAAAGTAAAGACACAAAAATTTATCCTGGTTTGGAACTCCAATGTGGTACCTACTTCCAATCCCCTTGGGTTTTAAAGTTTTCTTAAATCGTTCAATATCGAGATCGAGTGGGAAACAAGTTCTGAAGAATTAGTTTTCTCTTTAGATCTTGTGACATAGCTTCAGTTGATGTCACAAAGTTGAATCAATTCTACTCTTTATATAAAAATTGTAAATTAAAAGTTACAAAGCCTCGTGAGACTAAGATTGAGACACTTTGATATTCTTATTTAAAGTTGCATAACCCGTGTCTGTCTTCAATCTTCTTCTTTTATAGTCTTCAGTTGCTATTCGTTATAAGGAAACCCAAGAAAGTTATTCTCAATCAAGGATTTGAATTGGTTCCTTAAATGATGAATGTAGCTATATATGTTAATATATACATATACAGCTTTTACCTACGTCCATATCAAATATGTCGGCGATATTTTATTCCTTTTGGAGTAAGAGTTCTGAATGTAGATTGCAAGCTCATTGGACGAGGACAAAGACTCAGTTTTGATGGAATCATCCTAGGAGAACATTCTATTAAATAGTTTTACCCCTCCTTGCTTAGCTGTAGTAGCTTGGTATTTGACTCCTTGATGCTGTATATTCTTTCCTCAATGGCAGTGAGACTGCCTTTGAGTTCTTCAATCTCTTTATCTGTACAAAATATGAAATTAGACACAAATTTACTTACCTTGGAAGTGTTAGGCCGACTTTTGACAGAATCCTTTTTGGACCATTCTTTTTTTTATCAGAATATAGCCCATGCTTATGAATGTATTTAATTCATAAGTGGCAGAGACTTCTACCACTAGAAAGGCTGAGATACCAATTCCATAGTAAAGAAGAATCTAAGTGTTGAGCAGACCATAAGGTAAACTGGCTGAGGCATGAGAGTCAGTGACACTTTTTATCATATATTCATGAATCAAGTAACTCTAATTAATTTTGTATTTCTTAATTAGGCAGTAGAGAACCATTATATCTCTGCATGTCACATTACTAAGAGATCCTTTTTTGGGAAATAAAGGTGGTTGCACTGATGTGGGTCAAGATTCTATTTCGAAAGCCGAGAGACAAAGGACCAAAAAAGGGTCTATTATATTAAGGATTTAAGAAAACTTTTTTTTATTTGTCAAAACTAACTTTAAAATTTTTTGGCCAGTTGCCATTCATGAAGGGACAACACTTGAGAATTTGGTATCAAATACTTTCTTAAATAAAAAGTCATTAAGAATGATACGTGTACCCAGAACTAGGGTTTTGAACTCACCGCTATCATGGGAATGACGAAGGTTGTCATAAAACATAAGGAAGAGGTATTAAAATATTTCCAAGATACATAAGTGAAAAACCATTGACAAGTCTTGGGCTTTGAGAAAATAGCCAATATTGTAGTGGGATTCCTTTAGATAAGAGAGATTAATGACTCGACCAGAAACAATAGAGTGATTCTTGGAGGTGACAAAATTTTCCTTGTGAATAAGAGTCCAAAAATTTTGCATGTCTTCTTGAGTAAGAGAATCTAGAGGAAAGGATCGTCATTTGTTAGAGGATGACATAGTGCTTGAAGCGGTTCATTTTTTAGACATAATTTATTGGAGAGAGTGGGAGGAGAATTCTTTTGAGGATCAGAGAAAAGGAAAAAGGTCAAAGTTAGAGGGATTTTGGTTAGGAGAAGTTTTGGAGAGATTATCCATTGAATAGGTTTTTGTCATGGTAAAGAAAATGGGTGGAGAAGAAGGTAAAAAGATAGAGTTGAGAAATGAAGTACAGGAGTTAGGGTTGGAGATAAAAGGGCAGAGAAGTATTGGGAAGAGAGAGGGTACAAATATGGTAATGATGATGGAATATTAAAAAAGTGGCGTGTAAAGAGGGAGATTTGAAAGAAAAGGTTGGGGAGTCAAAGAGTAGTCGACAATTTTTATGCCAAAAATAAGAGTCTTTTGAAAACCTTAGAGATTTGGTAAAATATATTATACTGAGTTTTTCTAAAACAAAATCTTTCAAAATATATTGTACTAAAATTTTCTTTTAGAAGATAAAATCTTTTCGTATGGAAATAAAGACATTATTAAAAAAAATTCTACAAGCTGATTTTCAAAGTCAGCAAAATAAAATCACCACTTACTACCAGATTTCAAGTAAAGTGATGCTTTATAATATATAAATAGGCTAAGATCACTAGAGTTGTTACACATTACAGGCATAGATTCATAAGAAACATAAAGAGCAAGTAGATGACACATAATTCACAGGATTTGAGTACAACAACTCCCATTGGCTATGTATTCAACTTCAGTTTATTGGTAAGTCAACCAAGGTTCGCTTTTTGCAGAGTCATGAACTTTGGACATCACCCATACGATAAAAACTTTCATCAGAATAGCAAAATTCACACAACAATATGTTAGAACTATCAGGAATAATATTATCAACATAAGCCTGTACAATAAGAAGACTTGAATCAATTTTTGTAAGACTATATTTGTATCAATTTTACTTCCTTGAAAACTATCATTTAGTAAGGAAGCACTCAATTTCTCATACCAAGCCTTTGGAGCTCTTTGAGACTGTAGAGTGATTTGATAGTTTGAAAATATGGTTTTGGATATAACAGATTTTCAAATCCTGGAAGTTGTCTTATGAAAACTTTCTCATAAATAAAACCATTTAAAACAACTTAAACTATTTGATGGAAGCAATTGCTAATGATCATTTAAATTGCTTCTAACCTTGTCATAGGGATAAAGGCTTCATCGTAGTCAATACCTTCATGGTGGGAATAGAATTGAGCTACACGTCTATCCTTATTTCGTACCTTCTATACATAGTTAGAGATACCAGGGCCACCAACATTTATTTTCTTACTCATGCTTTTGTTTACAACCGTCAACTAGATTTTTGAGGATAAAATTATTTGGAATGCTAGCATCGTGTCTTTATTTTCTTGGAATATTTAGTTTCACTATTTTTGATATAAAAGTCAACTCTAAATGGGTTATAGCGACTCGTCTTGTGATAGCTCAGAGGTTGTGCGAGCATTTTCTCTAGATTGTATGTCGCTTACCTGTTCTTTATTATTAAATAAACTCATAAAGAGGTGCTTAGATTCATAAAACTCAATATGCATAGGTTTTTTAACATATAAGGCTCTTTTATCATAAGCTCCGTAGGCACAATAAGTTGAGAGAGTACCTGGGGAAAATACCTTTGTCATATTTTTTAAATTTATTCTTACCATTGTTATGGATAAAGAATTTGTTGATGATGTGACATGCTTCACTTACTTATTATGCCCAAAACTGATCCAAAAGATTATGTTTTAACACCAAGGTCCTGGTAGTTTCCTGAAAAGACTACTTTTTTTACTTTACTACACCATTCTTGGCGTTCACCGATGAGAGATATACCATTTTTGTCATGTTTTATGGACCAAATTTTAATTTGAAGAAAATTCCTAACCCATCGTCACATAGCTGACTGATGCTGAGAGAGTTATACTTGAGTCTGTCTAACAGATATACTTCATTAGATTCGTATGAGAAGCTGAGCTTTACTGAGCCGACTCTGGTGATGTTGTATTTGGAGTTTTCATTAAATTTGACTGATCTTACACCTACATTCTTTAAATCAAATGAAATTTCTTTCTCTTTAGTCATGTATCTAGAACATCCTCCATTAATGACCCATGTTTCCTTTTTATAGTTTTTTATGACATGTTCCTGTAAAACAAAAAGATTAATTCTACTTAGGTACCCAAGTTTCCTTTGGTCCTTGTGGGTTATAGGTTCTTTCTTTAGGTTTCCAAACCCATGTGCTACCAGGCTTGTGCCTATAGCTGTAGGATTTGTGCCTTTTCTTTTTGTAGACAAAACAGACAGGTCCTCAAGAGGAGAAAGAGGTCTTGGCTGATTTAAACAATCCGGATAAGGAGCTTGAGTTATTTTTACAGGGAATTTGATCTTATAAAACTATGTCTTAGGGATTTCCTAAAATTGTTTAATTTTATTTTTACATTATCAAGCTCTTCATGAATCAAGTCAATTTCAATTTGACATGCTTCAATTTCTATCTGACAGCTTCTTTGTTCCTCTTTGAGTTTTCATTTAAATCATGCTTCATAACCTTTCTTCTCTTAAGTTAGCTTATTATATTCCTTTACGACTTTTTGAAGCTTGATATTTATTATATCTAAATTAGATTCAAGAATATTACTGTTATGATAGTCGTGAGGTCTTACCTCACTAGGTTCACCTGTTTCCATGAAGCACATATTGTCAGCTTTTACTTCTTCTGTAGTTTTATCTTCATCACTTTAGGCTCTAAAATTTTGATTCTTTCTAGATAGTTTTCTTCTTAACTCTGGCTAGTTTTGTTTGAAATGGCCAGTCCTTCTATAACGATAACAGTGATCACCGTTTTTGGCGGAGTCACTATTTTTGGATCCATGGGATCTTTGCTATATTTATCTTATGATTTGACTTACTCCATAGTTGATAAGGTCCATCCCTTTACTATAAGAATCTTCCACAATATCCTCTTTTTCAGCTAGAGCAGCGTTGAAGGCTACTGGTTTCTTCTTTTCATCCTTGTGGTACCTGTTGATATAATTTCTTTTATATGCAATGAGGTTACATCATAGTTTATCATATTTCATA